>NC_053476.1:4960706-5163261 GCF_015227805.2 Hirundo rustica
GGGCGTGGGGCAGGGCTGGGGCCGGAGCCGGAGCCGGAGCCCGGGCTGGGGGCGTGGGGCAGGGCTGGGGCCGGAGCCGGAGCCCGGGCTGGGGGCGTGGGACAGGGCTGGGGCTGGAGCCCGGGCTGGGGGCGTGGGGCAGGCATGGGGCCCGAGCCAGGGCCCGGCCGGGGCCCGCTCTCCAATCGGCGCTGCCGATTGCCTCAGGGACCCTGCCGATCCCGAGCCGGGCGGGGATTCAGAAGGGTGCCAGAAGGCGCTGCTCTTCCACAGGTTTCGCGTGGAGCTCTCCAGACAGTCTGTGTGGATCGGCAGTTTCTCCAGGCTGTTTTAGTGGGGAAAGAGTGCATTCATCTATTTTTTTATAAGGCATGGGATGTGGGACTGTATTTAGGCATCTATAACGTGGTGGGTGGTAGGAGGTGAGGCTGTGCCACAGCCGAGGGGTTGTTATTCTAGGGGTCTGTTGGAGTTTGCCTCAGAATTCCAAGGCCTCTTCCTGTGTGGGGTTGGGAGGCAAGCATTGTTTTAATTGCGCTTGGTTTGGGGGTTTTTTCGTGCTGAATTAGGGGGTATTTTGTGGGTTCTGTGTCACTTTTCCTTTTTGCGTGTGCTTTCCCGTGGCTCAGGTGGGGTGTGGGGATTTTTGCCTTCAGCTCTTCTCTAAATCAGAGTTATGCTGGCCCTTGGGGTTATTGCGAGTGAGAGGGAGACGTGTACTCTCGGGGAAGGCACACAGGCTTTCCTGCCTTTGTTCTTGCCCCTTTAATCTCTTGTTCTGTAGGAGCCTGTCACGGGTCTGTGTTTGAGACAGGAGTTGAAGAGTTATGCGCTCGTTGCAGGAGGTGTTGCTGGCCCTGCATCCCCGGGCAGGGAGGCAAGAGGGCGTTTTTTGTTATTTTGGACCCCACAAAAAGGGAGAGGAACCCCCACCCCACCCCAAAATCAAAGCCCTGGAAACCACCATGCTAACAAAACCAATTTTTAATTAACAAATCAAATCTCATTGTCCCAAATCCAGAACCCCAGAAATTGGGTGTGGGTCACCCTGTCAACCCCCTGGTGGGGTCCAGGGGGGCCCAGAAATGTGTCCCCAAATTTGAGGGTGACATCTGATGGGAATGGGGGGGGCGAATTACATAAAATTTAAAATTGAATCGATTTTTTTGAGGGAGATCCCCCTTCCCTAGCAGGTCCAGGTGTGCCACTCTGAGGTCAGGGGAGCTCAAGGGGGGGAGGTCAGGGGGTTTTCGGAGGGGGCCCCCCCCACGGTCAGTGCGGTTTGGGGACGTGTCCATCCACGTAGAAGTTGCGGGTGACCCTGGGCAGGGAGATGTGAGCCCCCTCCAGCGCAGGGCTCAGCAGCACCTGGCAGGCCAGGCGGGAATTCTCCTGCAGCAGCGGTGCCTGGTCCAGCAGATCTTCCTCCCTGACAGAGGGGACAGCCCCAGGGGGGTTCCACAGGGTGCTCAGGAGGAGGCTGGGGGTCCCCATGGAAAATTGGAAGTGTCTCCAGGGTCCAGGGAGGGGATTTAGGGGTCGCCAGGAGTTTGGAGGGGATTTGGGAGGTTGCCCGGGGATCCAAGGGAAGGTTTGGAAGGGTCCCCAGGGGTCCAGGGGGGTCCCTGGGAGTGGAGTTTGGCAGGCGGGGGATCCGAAGACAATTTGGGGGTTCCCAGAGGTCCGGGGAGGGGTCTGGGCGGTCCCTGGTGGTTTGAGGGTGATTAGGGGATCCCTGGGGCTCCAGGGGGGGGATTTGGGAGGGGCCCCGGGGCTCCTGGGAGGGGTCTGGGGGTCCACGAACGTCCCGATAGAGGTTTGGAGGGGAGTGGGAGGGTCCTGGGAGGGGCTCCAGAAAAAATCTGGAGGGCCAAAGAGTCCAGGAGGGGTCGGGGGGGGAGGGGCTGTGGCTCTGGAAAGGGTTTTGGGGGTCCCCAGGGGTCCAGTGAGGGGATTTGGGGGGTCGGGGGAATGGTTTGAGAGGGGGTCCGGGGGGGCATTTGGGGTCTCCGGGGCTGCCATTACCGCTCGTCAGGCGCCGAGAGCTGGCCCAAGTGGGGCTCGCTGATGTAAACGTGACAGGTCGAGCAAGCGAGAGAGGCCTCACAGGCACCTGCAGGACACCCGAGCCGCCGGTATCACCGGGAATACCGGGACAGCTCCGGGAACTCCAGGACAGCCCCGGGACCGCTGTCAGCACCGAGATCCCCCCGGGAGCACCGGAACCGCCCCGGGACCCCTCTGTCAGTACTGGGAGCATCCCGGAACCGCCCCGGCAGCACCGGGACCCCGAGAGCGCGTCCCCCAGTCCCAGTGTCAGCTCCGGTCCCGTTTCCGTTCCCAGTCCCATTCCCAGCCCCGTTCCCAACCCAGTTCCCCGTCCCGTTCCCGGTTCCCGTTCCAGGTCCCGACCCTCCAGCTCCAGCCCGTGCCGCTGCGCCAGGTGCAGCACGTTGTCCCCGACTCTGCCTCGCACCGGCACCTGCCGCCCCTCCCGGTCCACGAACACGACGTTAACCCTGAGAAAACCGGGAGAGGGGAGGGACACACGACACCGGGCTCAGCACCGGGGCTCGGTTCCGGTCCCGCCGTGCCCCCGCGAGAAGATCCCCGGTACCCACACGGCCGCCTCGGGCTCCTCGGCCGGGGCACGGCCGCCGCTGAGGCTACGGGAGAAGCCCCGGAGGAGCCGCTGCGTCACGGATCCGCCGCTGACCGCCGCCACGGGCGCAGCCATGTTGGATACCCACGTGATCACCGCCACGTGACCCCGCCGCGCGACGAGAGCCCAGAGAAGAAAGTAGGCGTGACCAGAGTGGGCGGGGCCTGCGCTGGGTCCTAAAGCCCGGCCACGAAATTTCGGGGAGAAATTCTGAGATTTTGGGCAGTTTTGGGGCTCCGAGGGAGTTTAGGGGGATGTGAAAAGAGGAAGGGACCTCTCTAATGGGGGGGGTGAGGGTTATGGGGAGATTTAAAAGGATCTGAGGGTGCCTGAGGGGGTTCTGTCCGCTAAAATTAGGCACGGAACAGGATTTCTCCCAGATCCAAGCTGCTACAAGTTGGAACCCTGGCTACCCTTAGAGTGCCAAAAGCCTCCTACAAACAGACATCACGAACCTGGGGGGATGAGTTTAATTTCTCACGCTGTGTGCGATGGCAGGGCCACAAAGCAGTTGCAGGACGAGGGCACAGGAACCTGGCTCACCCTCCCAAACTGGGTCAAGGCAGGCACCGAGGGCGATGTCAACCCCCTGTCCCTGCCCTGGATGTGTCCCCGGAGTCCCTTTGGGGCTGGATGGGGGGAGTCTGCAAGGGCGGCTGAGAGATGAAGGGACCCCATCGCGGGGTGGGCTTGGAGGCACCGAGGAGGATGGCAACCCGTTGTCCCCGGCCTGGATGTGTCCCCAGGGTCGCTCTGAGGCCGGGCACGGAGGCGCTGTGGTGTCGCGACGTGGTCCCCGATACCTGGGGGACATCAGAGACCCCCATGGCGAGGTGACTTGCGGGGTACCCCGCAGTTCCGCACCGACCGGAGCCGCCACCCACCGCCCCACCCCGCAGCCATGGTAATCGGGACCTCTCCCCAGCACCGACCGCGGACCCACTCCCTCACAGCGCCGGTAACCGGGACCCCGCGGAGCCCTGCCGTCCCCACGGACCTGCCGCTGCTTCCGCATCGCTGCCCGGGCCCGCCCTGTCCAGCCCCGGCCGTGCTACGGCGGCGCCCGGTGGCCGGAGGCCGCACGGCGGCAGCGGGACCGATATCGACACCGGCTCCCGCGTGGATCGGGGGGCGTTCCCAACACAGCCCGGGGATGGGGATCCAAATTTTCCTCCCGTAGGGCAGGGACGGGGGACGCGGGTGTGCGCTGGAGGGGTCCCGTGGGTCAGAGTCCGGCGTGGGCATCACCCCTGTGGGCAGCCCCGACGTGGGCATCACCCCCGTGGCCAGCCCCTCGCTCCCGTGGGCAGCACTGGCATGGACAACGCCCCGCCCGGGCCGCGGCATGCGGCCGGACCTGCCGGCAGCGTCCTGCTGGCGGGGGGGAGGGACGGACTCTGTGCGCCCGCATGGCTCGGGGGGTGCAGGATGTGACCCTCGAGGGGGGCTCGGCTGGTCCCAAGCCGTGTCACTCACACCCAGCTGCCTCCGGTGCCACCGTCCTGGGAAGCCTTGGAGAGCCACGGCCACGGTGGGGGGCGAGAGCTGGGCACCTGAGCCCCTTGTTGGGGATGGTATGGGGCCGGCATGCCAGACCCCCGAGTCTTTTGGCAGGGATAATTTGGAATCAGGCTACCGGACTCCCAAATCCCTTGCAATAAATTATGTGGGGTCAGGATCCCAGACCCTCTGGTCCCTTGGCAGGGCTGATTTAGGGTCGGAATTGGGGACCCCTGGGTCCCTCGGTGGGGATAATTTGGGGTTGGAATCCCTGACCCCTGAGACCCCTGCTGGGGATGATTTGGGGTCGGGATGCCAGACCCTAGCCCCTTGCCTGGGCTGATTTGGGGTCAGGGTGCCTGAGTTCCCGGACAGGAATAATTGTGGGTCGAGTTGCAGAACCCCTGGGCCCTTTGACAGCGACAATTTGGGGTCAGGGCACGGGACCCCCCGCGTCCTTCGGCAGGGACGGAACCGGAGAGCCGGAGCTTGGAAAACACGCAGCATTTATTTCAGTACAAAACCCGAACCCCGCAGCCTCTTCACAACACAAACTCTCCCCTCACCGGCCAGGGAGCACCCCTGGGGGCCACCCCGCTCCATCCCCCCCCCCCCCTCAGCCGCCCCCCCCAGCCCAGCCGGGCCGGTCCTTCCCTGCCCTGGGGAGGTGGCCCGGGGGTGGGTGGGGGACGCGGCGGCGGTTTGGGGCGCGGGACCGGGATCTCCACGCCGCAGCAGGCTGGACTGGTTTCCCGGCTGCCATCCCTCCCCACCCGGTTTTACAGCCTTCATTACCCCATTGCGGCAGGCAGAGCCCCGGGGGTGCGGGGGCTAAGAGCACCGGGGGGGGGGGGGGCGCGGGGCTGAGCGCACCTGGGACCCCTCCAGCAGTCCCCTGGCTCTGAGGCAGGCGGGGACAGCTTGCTGAGGCTGAACACCAGCTGCCGGCCTGGCCGTGTGACCCCCCACAGCATGGCCATTCCCTCCCCAGCCCATCCATGGGGCGCCCCTGCTGCAGTCCTCCGCAATCTGCAGCTGCAGCAAGGGCTCCCCAAAAGGCCGGAGCCCACCCTAAGGATGCTGCTAGAGCTGGACTTGGCCACTAAAATCCTGTTGGTGAGACACTGTGGGACATTGGGGAGAGTCCTGTTGGGAGGTGACACCGAGGGGGAATTTTGTGATGGAGAAAAGCAAGTGTGAGAGTTGGGGACATCCTTCGAGAGCTGTGGAGAGCCCAGGTCACCTGAGTCCTGCAGAGGGACAGAGGTTCCCGTGCTGGGGCTGGGGACACGTCCTTGCAGAGCCCTCCCAGTGAGACTTCACCTCATGCTGGGGGGTCCCAGCCCCACGGCTCGTCCCTGTCCCAAGGCACGGGGGGGCTGCTGCCAGCCCCTCATGCATCCATGGGGACAGGGACAGGACCCTTGGAGGGGGTCCTACCCCTCCCCATCTGCACAGCCCATGGGTTCAGCCTGGGACACCCACTCTGCCTGAGCAGCAAAGCCTGGCTTCACCTTAATAAAATAAAAATAATTAATAATTAATAATTAATAAGTAGTAATAATTAATAATAATTAATAATAATTAATAATTAATAATAAAACACTCAAACCTTAAGGCCTCAGGGCACCCTCTGAGCACAGACCCCACTCAACTTCACCTCTACCCCTTCCCTCCTGACCTCAGGGTGCGCTGAGGCTCGGGCAGCCCCTGATGTGGCCCACCCAGGACCCCCGGGGTGGGACCATACCGGGGGTCAGCCTCCCTTCCCCAAAATCTCCCCCACTCCCCAGATTCCCAACTGGTTTGAACTGGTGGTGGCTGGGGGGCAGCGCCAGGGGGACCCCTGGGATGCCATGAACAACCAGTCAACCCCACCCCAAAATCCCCCCTCCCCAGGTCCCAGGTTCAGCATCTCCTTCTGTGTCCAAGGGGTTCTGGCAAAACTGGGGTGTAAAACCCCAAAAGATCTAAAACAAACGAGATTCACGGACCCCCAGCTAGGGGTGCAGAACAGATATGGGGAAGAGGGGCAACACCAGGGGAAGAAAACTATAGGGTCCCTGGTTGGGGTGTCCCCGGGAGGTGCAGGGACCTGGGAAGAGACAGCTACGGGGTCCCCGGGGGGGACGGGCAGCATGCACGGAGGGCCAGGCAGAATTCCCTGGAATTACGGGATCCCGGGGAGGGACGGCTAGGGGGGGACAGGCAGCATGCACGGAGGGGAAACGTTGGCCCTGAGGGGACAGGGGGGATGGCTGCGGTCCCCAAAAGCGACAAGGGGACAGCTCGCCTGGGGGGTGGGGGATGCCCCATAGTGGGGGGGCGGGGGTCTCAGGGCTGCGGGCGGGCAGCGTGGCCGTGCCAGGCCGGAGGAATGCGGCCGTCCCGGCTCTCCCGGGCCCGCGGCCGCCCCGGTGCTTCCCGCCCGGGGCCGCGGAGGTGGGTGTGGGAAAGCTGCAGGTGCGCGCTTGGGCAATCGCCCGCCGCTCGCCTGCCGCGGCCCCCGCGGCCCCCCGAGCTCCCCACGGCTCACATTGACGCAGGACTTTCTTTTTTTTTTTTTTTTTTTTTTTTCCCTTCCCTTTTTAGCCACGATTCAGGCCGAAAAAATGGATTTCACGTCCTCAAGCCCCACAATCAAAGCGGGGCTCTAAGGGGTGGGGGACCCCCACTAGCTCAGCACCCGGAACTGGAGCAGGGGTATTTCGCCCGATCCCCCGCGTGTCGCCCCTGAGTGACTGTGCCAAAACCTCGTGGGTGACGGGAGAACGGGGCTGGCATGGGGTGGGGGCTGAGCCCGGGGTGCCACAGTTTGGAGAGGACCATAGGGAGGAGGCCGGGGGGGTGCTGCGGCAGCCCTCCGCAAGTGTAGGCTCCCGGGTTTCTCCTCTCCTCTCTCCCTTTCTCCTTCTCCTTCCTCCCCTTCGGGCTGGACGTGCCCGGGCAGCTCCCACTCCTTCGGCTCCCATTGATGTTCCTCCCAAACAGCCGCGCCGCCTGCCAGCAGCCTCCCAAAAAAAAAAAAAAAAAAAAAAGATTTGGGAAGCCGGGGGAGGATGAGGGTGGGGGGGAGAGAACCGGGGCGGGAGAGCGGGAGTGGGACAAGTGAAACCGCCGCGGGGCAGCTCCGGCTGAGGCGCTCCCCAGTGCCGCGGTGGGGGACGGGGCCGTGCCACCAGGTCTGTCCCCGCTCCCAGCACAAGATGCCAGCATTGCGCCCACCCCCGCCCTAAATCCCTTCGGAGTCCAGCCCCGAAAGGTTCCCCCCCGGCTCCTGCCCCACCTTCATCCGTGTCCCCCGCCCGGGACTCAGCAGCTCAGTTTGTGGGGGGGGCAACCGTGCCCCCGTCCGACTCCCTCCTGCCTTCCTTGGCGGCCGACGGGTCCCCAGCACCTTTGCCCTCGGGTTCAGCCCCGTCCTTGCCCCCATCGTGCGTCTTCATGTGCTTGCCCAGGTGGTCGCTGCGCATGAAGACGCGGCCGCAGACGGGGCAGGAGAACTTCTTGGCGCCCGTGTGGGTCTGCAGGTGCCGCTGGAGCTCGTCGGAGCGGGTGAAGCGCTTGCCACAGAAGAGCCAGTTGCACACGAAGGGCCGGTCACCGCTATGCCAGCGCAGGTGGGCTTTCAGGTGAGAGGTCTTGGCGTACGCCTTCCCGCAGCCGGGGATGTGGCAGTTGTGCAGGTGCTTGCGCTTCACCCCCTCGGGGCACGGACCCCCCCTCTCCGCCTCCTGGCAGTTAGGGCAGCGGCACGCCGCCTGCCCCCCGCCCCTGGGCACAGCCCGCCGGGCCCCCTTCGGCCGCCCCCCACCCTCCGCCTCTGGCCCCCGCGGCTCCGCGGGCCCCTCCAGCGCCTTCACCCCTTCCGCTGCCAGGAGATGCTGCGCCGACGGGGGAAGCAGGTGGGTGGGGGGCGCGCACAGCTGGTGCTCTCCCCCACCGTACCCACCCAGGCCCGCGGACAGCCCGGGGTGCGTGGGTACCTGCAGCCCCCCGCCCTGCCCGGGGGGCAGCTCCATCCAGCTGGCTCCGGCATGGAGGTCCCACCAGTTGACACCGCCGCCCTCCTCACCGGGGGCGCCGGAATGTGGGGGCCGAAACCAGGGCTCGTAGGGATGTGCCATGTCCGGGGTGGCCGGCAGCAGCTTGGCGTAGGCTCCAGGGGCGGCGGGGCCGTCTGCGGGCAGCTCTAACCTCGGGGGGCCATGGGGCTCGTAGGTGCCGGGGGTGGCGAAGGCGGCGTCGTCGGGCCCCGGCAGTGGCAGCTCGGGCGGGGGCAGAGGCGAGGTGAAGTCGGGGGCCCCCGGCGCGGCGGGGCCGTGGGGCTGGAAGGGCTGGAGCGGCTGCAGATCCAGGTGGGTCGGGGAGGCCCGGGGCGCATCCGAGGGCTGGGATCCCAGGGAGCCGCAGACCGCCGTCAGCATTGCGGGGCGGCGGCGCACACAGACCTGCACGGGAGCGGGGAGAAGGGCTGTGAGAGAAAGAGGGGGCACAGCTCTGCACCCCCCCACCCCGTCCCTGCAGCACCCGGTACCCACGGTTTGGGGGTCGCTAAGGGGGTTGAGCTGCTCAGCGACATCGCTGTGATACCAGGATGGTGGCAGCAGTTTGGGATGGCACCCCTCACACCCGTGCCCATCCCCTGTTGACGCTGCGCCAGTCCCTGACACCGGTGGGTCACGACTGCAACGCAAAGGGGTCGGTGCCTAATTCCAAAATCCAAGGAAACTTCCAACATCTGCTCTGTCACCTCCCCGACTGTGTTCCCCAACAATTCCTGGGTCCCCAGTGGACGGAGGTGGCACCCCCAAGCCCATGCCCCAGCCACGGGGGACACAGCACTCACGAGGCCAACCTGTCTCTCCCTCACCCCAGCTGGGCCGGGAAACTACCGCCCCCCTGTGCTCCCACCCCAAGCCCCGGGCCCACCTGGGAGCCCTCAGGCTGCATTTGGGGGGGGGTTGCACCCCCGGGCTAGTTGGCATTGGGATGAGGCAGTGGAGCCGCGGGCCAAGCCCCCTGGCAGCGCTTTGAAGCCAGGCTCGGGGCCGGCTTCGCCCACGGCCCCGCACCCCCGGGGCAGCCCCGGACCTCCCAAGGCACTTGCAGCCTCCCGGCAGGGCAGCCATGACTCAACGGGAGCTCTGCAAACCCCACTGGGGACGGGCCCCACCCCGGTGTCGAAATCCACCTGCCGCCATCAGCTCCCGCTCTCCGACTTCCCACCAACGCCGCGGTGAGGGGTAGCTGAGACCCACTCGTCCCTGAAACCCCTTGCCATCATCCACTCTCATCACCATCTCCTTCTCCCGGCCACCCCCAGCACCCTCAGTCCCTGTGGGACAGGGACCGACCCTTAGGGACACACTCGGGGGGTGCAGAAAGATTTGGGGTGGCAGATCCCTTCAGCAGAGGGGCCAGACCCCCGGTGCCCCCGGGCAGGGAGAGGTTCCCCGCACTGCTGAAGAACCCTCAGCTGCGTGGGGACACCATTTTCCCCTGCCAGGCGTCACCCAGGAAGGCAGAGGGACCCCAAAGATAGGGGTGGGAATTTAGGGGGAGGTGCCAAAATCTCCCCGACGGGATCCACCTGTACCCGTGCTACCGACACAGGTAGGGGTTCAGCCTATAGCTGGTGGCAGGATGAGCCCCCGGGGTGGAAGCTGAGCAGATTTCGGGGTTCTGCTCCACAGTGGAGGATCAGCTCTGGCCACCCTAACCCTGGGGACGCCCTCCTGGGGACTGTCCCTGCCTCCTGGAGACACCAACGGGGTCGGGAAGGGCTGGCACTGCGGGATCCATCACTCCGCGCGCGCCGGGATCGGTCCCACCCAACAATCACCCAACATTCCCCAGGAGGGGACGGGACCCTCCGTGCGGATCCCACCCCATCAGCTCCAGCACGGCCCCACCGGGCTCTCCTTGGCACACCCCAATCCCAACGCTCCACCCTCGGCTCGGGGATCCCACCGAACCCCTCCCCAGTGCAGCCCCACCGTGACCAGTGGCACCGTCCCCCCATCCCAGCTCCAAACCCGGGGGGAAAGCGCCACGACTGCGATGGGGGGAGTGCCGGGAAATCCAACCCGCCCCCCCCGCCCCCCGCCTTCACGGGCTTGCCTCAGCCAGGCACGGAGCCTCCCAGGACATTTTTCCATACGGGAATGATGACAAAAATCCCCAGGGGCCCCCAGCGTACTCCCTCCCTGGCGGGGCTCAGCAACGCGTTGGCCATTTCACCTCAGGGAAACTGAGGCAGCAGCGGCGGGTGAAGCGTCTCGTGAGTCACGGCCCGGGCTGGGCAGAGGCGGCCCGGCCCCGTCTCACGGCTCCGCCGGTGCCTCGCCCCGCGGCGGAGACGGGCGGGCGCCGCTGCCCCCAGCACCTGGACCCCCGACGTGGGGGGACGTGGCCGGGCCCGTGGAATGCCGTGGCTTTTAGAGGGGGATGCCGTGAATCCCGAGGGATGCCCCGGGGCCGCGGGGACGCTGCGGGATCGGGGGCGGGGTGCAGGGGATTCGGGATTGTCCCCACTGCCCGACGCACGGCAGCGCTCCCCGAGCCGCAGTGGAGCTCCCTGGGGGGTTTTTGGGAGAGGAGCAGGGCCGCGGCGTGGGGGTCCAGCCCTTCTCAGGACTCGGCGCCACGGGAGGGGTCAGACCCACGGGAAGAGCCTCGGTCCCGACGGGAGGGGATCGCGCTGGAAATCGGAGCGGGGGGAACACGGCGCGGTGTCCCGGGAGGTGGCGGGGCCGTGAGCTCAGGGGCTCGGTGGCCAGCTGACACGGCGGGGTGGCGAGCAAGGACTTGCCGACTTGCCGGGACCAGAGCCTGCGGCCGCGTCGCAGCCGACGGTGCGGGCAGCCACGTCCCCGGGACCACCCCGGGGGTCCCACCCCCCGCTCCCGGTAGCACCGGGGTGTACGTACGGGTCTAGAGGCAGCGAGGTCCTGGCGGGTCCGTCCTCATCGGCGTGGAGCGGGCGCTGCTTCCCGAGGGGACCCCGAGGGACCCGCGCGGCTCCCCAGGGACGGGGCACCCACTGGGCCGGGCGAGCAGGAATGGCCGGGTCCCAGCCCGGCGGCCGGCTCTTCCCTCCTCCCCCCCGCCCAGCTCCACCCCCGGCCCCGGTGATTTTAACCCTTGGAGGAAGAGCCTCAGCCCCGCCGCTTGACAGGAGCCGGCTCCGGTCCCAGGAGCAGGCGGATGAAAGCGGAGGGAGGGGACGGGAAGTTCGCAGCAGACACCGCAAACAGGGGGGTAATTAAAGAAGAAAGCAACAACCGCCCTCCTGCTCCCGTGGCCGCCTCCTCCTGCCGCCACCACCCCCCCGCCGGGGACCCCCGGGCGTCCCTTCTGTCCCTCCCCCCTCGCATCCGGCACAGAAGCTGTCCCCCCTCTCCTGCTGGTGGCACACATGTGGCCGGCCTCTCCTCCTGCCACCCCCTCCGGAGACCCCCGGGCCTGTCTCCTACATCAAGGGGTGACACACAGGAGTGGCCGCCCTCCTCCTGCCACCCCCACGGGGACCACCGATCTGTGTGCCCACCCCGCGGGTGCCGCCTGCTCCTGCCTGCAGGGATGTCACCTGTCCCCGTGGAGGGCTCAGTGCCCCCCAATGTGCCTCGGTTCTGTGCCGGGGGATAAATGGGACAGGGATGGACACAGGGAACAATTTGGGGGTCAGAGCTGGACCTGAAACACGAGGGAGTGGGACGCCGTGACCTCGATGGATTTGGGGCAACCCCAAAAAGCCCAGGAGGTGCTGGCTGAGTCTGTCCCTGCTCAGCCGGGGGTGTCCAACCATCCCGTCTGCCTTGTCCCCCCCGAGGCTGCCGGGAGGGTCAAACCCTGGCAGCCGCCGGGTGACAACACCACGGCCAGTGGAGCCACTTAATCACCTGTGCGTCGTGTCCCCATTTCAAACCCCTTCGCCCTGCTGCCGGTCGCCACAGCCCCGTGAGAACCAGGGTGGCCATGGTGGGAGCCCAGCCGTCCCCAAGTCCCCAGATGCCACGGGAAAAGGCGCGGGTGGCCCCGCAGAGCCGGGACGGGGCTGGCAGTGCCGGGATCCCGGCTGGCGCGTGGGAGCCCGCATCTCCCGGCAAGCCTGCCAAGCGCCTGGCCGGGAGAAGGGTGCAGGGAACTCCTCCTTGGCCTCGGGGAAAACTCTCCTGGTTTTCATCATCCCAGCAAGGATGGCTCCACCGCCGCCGCCTCGGAAAGGCGGCTGCTTTGTGGGCTGAGCGTGGCCCCACGGCTGGGCACGGCCAGGCTCCTGGAGGGGCGTCCCAGGTGGGGATGACTCAGTGGGGACACGGGGATGGAGACACCGGGATGGGGAGGGGGATCCTGAAATGGGGAGGGGGTCCTGAAATGGAGACCCTGGCATGGGATGGGGATCCTGCAGTGGGGACCCCAGGATGGGGACCCTGGGATGGGGATTCTGTCCTGGGGACCCTGGGATAGGGAGGGGGATCCTGAAATGGGGAGGGGGATCTTGAGATGGGGATCCCGGGATGAGAATTCTGGGATGGAGATCCCAGGATGGGAATTCTGGGATGGGGACTCTGGATGATGACCCTGGGATGGGGAGGGGGATCCTGCAATGGGGACCCCAGGATGGGGATCCTGCCGTTGGGACCCCGGGGTGGGAAGGGGCAGGATAAGCAGCTGATGTGGGTTGGTTGCGCAGAAATGGGGTGAACACGTGCGTGGGGCTCTCTAGGGTGCATCCATGGGGATTTGGGTGCGCCCCAACCCCAGGGTCTCACTGTATTTCCTCTCCTCTGCCTGCCCAGGAGGATCCAGGGCTGTTCCTGTGCCTGTTCCATCTTGGGGATGCCCGAGTGTTGTTGGGGTTGGGGTGGTGGCCTTGGGCTCCCTGGCTAGCCTTGGGGGCCGGATCGTGGCCACCAATAGCTCTCTGGAACAGACTTGGTGTGTGCAGCTCTGGCCATCCCAATCCCCCTCCCAATCCCTGCCATGCCACCACAGGGGACAGGGACTGTGTCTCCTGGTCCCCAGCTGCCCCTCAGCCACACGTTGGCCTGTCCCACATCCCTCTGCTCCAGAGGCTTCTCCCAGTTCTCCCAGTGCAAGGTGATCCCAGGCACTCCCATCCCAGCCAATCCCTGCTCCAGGAAGGGGCTGCGGGGTATGAGGATGTGGGGGACACCGTGGGGACAGGGATGAGGATCTGGGAGGGCCATTACCACCAGCACCGGATCCCAAAACCCCACTGGGACCCACTGGACGCAGCCCAAAACACAGATCCTGGGCTGGGATCCTGCTGAGATGAGTCTGGGATCAGGATGAGGCAATGGCATGGGACTGGGAGGAACTGGGAAGAACTGGGGGGACAGGGACTGGGGGGACTGAGGGGACTGGGGGGACCAAGACTTGGGGTCTGGGGGCTGCTGCAACCCCCTTGAGCTGGGACCACCCACGGGGAGGTAATCATGGCACATTCCAGGGGGGATCTCCTCTCGCCACCACCAAGTGTCTGAAACCCCGAGCTGTGCCTTGAAATTACAGCTAATTACAGAGCTGGTTTGCATAAATTATAAGGCAAGAAGCAAATGCCTCCAATCCTTCCGACTGATCAGGCAGCAGAATTCACACCGGGGGGGATTGGGGAGGTTCAGGATCCTGCCCAGAACCAGCATGGGGACAGGAGGGGTCAGTGCTCCCCAAAACTGCAGTGGGAACAACCCCGGGGTGTCCCCAGAGGTGTCCCCAGAGCCTGGGCTCGCTGTGCCTCGATGGGTGGCAGGGAGGGGGACAAGGGCGTGAGGTGCACTGGGAGTTGGGGACTGCACAGTCCCCAGGGGAAAAGAGGGTGGGGGATTAAGGGAGGGAGGGAGGAATGGAGGGGAAAAGAGATGGAGTAGCACAGTCACCTCCTGATGCCTCCAGGTGGATGGAGGCACAGCGATGTTCCCCAGACCCCAGGAGGATTTTGGGGGACAGAGGGATACCCCAAGCCCACTCCCAACCCTGGGGCCGAGCATTTCAAACTCTCCCGTTTCCGCAGAGGCAGCGATTTCCTCCTGGGCCATAAAAGAAATCGGTGAGGGGAGTGGGACTGGAACGTGTCCGTGTCACTGTCTCCTGGCCCTGTGTGTGGCGTGTCTCACACCATATCTCTGCGCTCTTTCCTGTCCCCCTGCACGTTGATCACGCAGTCGGGGTGCCCCGGAGGGGTCCCCAGGGGTGGCTCTGCCATGGGTGCCACAGGGCTGCGCCGTCTGGGTCGCCCCATCCCGAGGGGACACCCCGGGGATGGCCATGGGGCCTCAGACTGAGACAGACGGAACTCCCCGGATCCTCCCCGCAGCTTTTGGGGGGCCCCCACGCCCAGACGGCCCCAGGAGGTGACGCTGGGGTGATGTTGAATCTGCTGTGTGTGTTGGCGGGAGCTGGGGGTGGACCCCAAAACTGCTGGAGGTGGCACGGTGGGGACAGTGCCAGGTGAGGAAGGGACAGTGGTGGCACTGGGTGGTCACAGCCCTGCAGGGTGGTCACAGTTCTAGGGGGGGGTGTCACAGCCCCCACGAATGTGTCACAGCCAGACGGAGGTGTCACAGCCCCACGGCGTGTCACATTAACCTGTAGAACGCAACCCCGTCCCTGTCCTCAATCTGTGCCACCACTGGGACAAGGACCGAGCCCGGTGCCAGCCGCCGTGCCCCGGGGGAACAGCTGGCACGGGGCTGCCCACCTTCTCCCCGAGGACAGGGCCACCTGCCAGCCCGGCAGAGATCTCTGTTGCGATTATCGCGACGGGATTCCCCGGCCCGCAGCGTGCGCCGGGTCACGGTGTGCCCGGAGGCAGCATTTCCTCAGCGGGAGCAGGAATTACTGTCGGGACTCGACCTCTGCGACGCGGCGACGGAGCTGGCGGCTCGGCGGACGGTTAAATGCGAGTTTTAATTTGAGTTTTAATTAGTCCCGTGCTAATCTCGCTGCCGTATCTGCGCGCAACCGGCCTGGCTGTCAGTCACGGCCTCGGGAAACCTGCCCGGCACAGCACGGGGAGTGCCCAGCACGGGGCATGGGAGACAGCGGGAATGGGGAGAGGGACAGGGACACTGGGATGAATTGGGGGCATAGGGACATGACCGGACTGGGAATGGAACACATGGGTGGCCACGAGGCACATGGATGCAGAGGGAATGGGGATCTGGGGACGGGCCAGGGACACCGGGCAGAAGTGGGGATGTGAGGACACGGCTGCACTGGGAACAGGACACACAGATGTGGTGGGGATGGGACACCTGGATGGGAATTGCGACACGTGGATGCTTTCGGGGCAGGGACATGGCACCAGGGCTGGGACACTGTGGACAGGGACACTGGGGACAGGGACGCTGCACCAGGGACACCAGGTGGCAGTGGGAATGGGGACATGGATGCAGAGGGAAGTGGGACACGTGGATGCACTGGGGACAAGGACATGCAGCTGGCTCTGGGGACGGGACACAGAATGCATCAGGGGACAGGGACACACAGTGGCACTGGGGACAGGGTCACGGGGCTGTACCGGGGACGGGACACGCGGATGTGACAGGGACGGGGACAGGGACAGGCAGCTGCGTGGGGGACAGCAGCACTCGGAAAAGGGGACATGGGTGCTGCAGGAACGAGACACGGCCGCACTGGGGACAGGGACACGGGGCTGGCAAGGGAGCGGGCGCGGGCGCGGGAGGAGCTGCAGTTCCCGGAACCGGACACGGGCTTGGGCGCGTCCCGCTGGCACGGGGCCCGGACAGGGGGCTTCGGGACAGGGGGCTTCGGGACAGGGGGCTTCGGGACAGGGACAGCGGGCAGAGGGACTGCAGGCATGGCGTGTCCTCGCTCCGCGTCACTGCTCCGTGTCCTCTGGGTCCTCCGGGACCTGCCGGTGCAGCCTGAGCATGCCGTGTGTCCCCAAGTCGCCGTGTCCCCGTGTCAGCTGGGTCTGATGTCGCACGGTCCCCATCTGGGAGGGTGATAATGCCAGTGAGGGATGTCCCTGCAGCCCGGGCTGATGTAGCAGGGTCCCCTCTTCGGGGGGTGACAATGCCATGGGGGATGTCACCCGGCAGCTCCGGGGTCCCTCTCGGGGGTTCGGGGACGGACCCGCTGTCCGGGGTAGGTGTCCCCGAGCCGGGGCCACGTCCCACACGTGGCTGTCCCCGTGTCCCCATCACAGGGACCGCGTCCGGGCTGCTTCCCGCGGCTTTTACGAGCTTGGCCGGAGCCGCCGTGTACCTGGGGGTGACCCCGAGCGTCCCCAACCCCCGCCACACCTCAGGGCCACGAAATCCCACCCCGCCCCTTCCACCCGCAGCGCCCTAGGGTGGGATGGACGCGGGGGACACCAGGGGTGGCTCCGATCGACCGGCGGGACCCCCGGCTGGCTTTTTGGGGTGCCGGGGCGGCAGTGCCAGGCGGGTGAGTAAGCGGAGCGCAGGGAGGGCGGTAATTACAGGGAGGGAGGGAGGCTCTCGCCACAGCAGGTTCCCACAAATGGAGGCCCCGCGGCCACAGACACGGCACAACAAAGCACTGAGCAATTATTTGGCTCCAGTGGGAGCTGCTGGGCCCGTGGGGGCTGGAGCCAGCTGGGCACCCCTGGGCTGGCAGCGCTGGCACCGCCGAGAGGAGTGTGCGGGGGATGCGGGAGCACCCCGAAGTGGGGATGGGGTAGCGGGGGTGAGCCCCTCTAGGACACTGAACAACCCACCCGAGCACCCCGATTTCTGTGAGGGGTTGGGGATCCCCATCGCCTTTGGGCACCCCAAACTCTGTTAGGGGGTTGGGGACCCTGGCCATTCTGGCAGCTTGAACACCCCAAAAGCCTCAAAGCACCCTGAACCCCCAAAACCCTACAAACACCCTGAACCTCTGCAAGGAGAATGGGGACCCCCATCCCCTCAGGGAACCCCGATCCCCTCTCAGCAGAGGATTGGGCACCCCCCCATCCCCCCACCCCAAGAATCCCCAACCCCCTAAACACCCCAGTCTTTGTGAACTCGAGGCCTCCTGAGCACCCCGAAGTCTGCACGGGGATTGGGGATCCCTAAAAGTCCCCGGCACCCCAAACTCCTCCAGAACCCCTGGACACCCCAACTTCTCTGAGGGACTGGGGACCCCCCACCCTGCAGGGAATCCCAACCTCTGTTGGAGAATCCCTTTGACCACCTACAGGAGAACAGGGGAACCAAATCCCTCCAAGCACCCCGACCTCCAGGAGCTGGGGTGCTGGGGACCCCCATCCCCTCTGAGGCCTAGAAGGAGATGGGGCACCCCAACAGCTGCAGGGCGAGGGGACACCCCATATCCCGCTGTGCCCTCCTCTCCGGAGGCGTTGGGGGCCTTCAGAGCGCCATCACTCCCGGATCCCCCAAAATCCTCCTCACTGAGCACGCCGGGGTGCCCCAAGAAGCCTTTGATGGATGGAGGACGAGGGGGATCCCCGGGACTCCCCACCTGCCGGCGACCCCGCTGACATCATCCGGCTTCCGCTGCTCACACCCCCCTTTCGCCAATCCCATGCGCTGATCAGCCGCGCAGCGCATTTCATTGGTTTACCAAAATGTCAATCAAACATCATATGGCCGATCAAAGGCTGGATTTTGTGCGGATCCCGCCCACAAGGAAGTCCTCTCTCCCTTAAGGCTGTCAATCAAAAAGCGGATGCCCTCTGGCTGGGCTCGGACCCATTGGCTGTCGATGCCGTCAATCAAAAACGTGCCCTGCTATTGACTTTCCGCTGCCGTCAGTCACCCCGAGGCTCCGCGCCCATTGGCGAAGCTGTCCCTCCATCACAACCATTATTGCCCGGCGCAACTGCCCATCAGCTCTTGACCCGCCGTGGATTGGCCGTCACTCCACCGTTTCCCCTTCCATTGGCCAGAGCTCCGAGAAGCCGAGCGGCGATTGGTCGAAACCCCCTCAGGGGGTGGGTGTTACAGGGCAGTTCCCAGAGGAGGAAGATGGCGTCGTGAGCGGGTCGGAGCCGCCGCCGCCCCCGGCCGGTCAGTGCGGGGGGAGCGGGGCTGGGACGCGGCCGCTCCGGGGCCGCCAAGGCGGGAAGAGACCTGCGGCCTCCCCGGCACGCCCTCCATCAGTGCCCGGCGGGCGGGCGGTGCTTCCGGCAGCGGGGCCCGGTCGGGGGCGGGCCCGGCCTTTCGGACCCGCCTCCCCCGGGACCGCCCGGAGGGGCCAGGAGTTGGGGGTCCCCCGGGGGTCGTCGCTTCATCCCGATCTGGATGTGGCGGGGTCGCTTTGGGGGTCACGAGAAGGCTCCCGGAGGAGCGGAGTCGGGGTGGGCCCGGGGCTCCCCACACGTGGGGCCGGGTCGGGGTCTCTGGGGAACCGCTCCCGGTTCTAGGGGTTTGGGCGGGGGGGGGGGGGAGGGTAGGGATTTGGGACAGGGATTTTGTGGGATTTGGAGAAGGATTCGGGCTTGTTCTCCTTGGGGAATCGGGGTTTGTTGCCTTGGAAGGGTCCTTAGGGCTAGGGGAGTTCAGGCACTGGGGGGGATTCGTTTCCGTGGGGTGGTTCTGGAATTTTCCTGGTGGGATTCGGGGTGGTTCCCAACTTTCCCTCATGGGTTTCATTTCCCCTGGTTAGATTCGGCATGATTCCCAAATTTCCCTCCTGGGATTCATTTCCCCGATGGGATTTGGGCACTGCCAAGGCCCATCACTCCTCCAACACCCCTAAAACATCCCGGGAATTTAAAAAAAATCCCAAAATCAAAACTGAATTCTGGCCATCCGGAATCGTGTCCGTGGCTTTAAACCAATCCCTCCCCAAATCATGGCAGATTATCCCAAGGTTTTGTCGATTTCCTGCTGTTGATATGGAAATCTGCAGGTGCTCCAGGTCCTTTAGGTTTGGAATGTTCCTTTTCTATGGAAAAACAAAAGGGGCTGCTCCTCTCAGGGGGTCTCCAAGGATTAAGGATCCTGAGGGGTTGGGTTTTTTGTTTTGGTTTTTTTTTTTTGGGAATCGCTGAGTTTTCCATGGATTTTACCACAAGGGAAACACACGGAGGGATCACACCGGGCTTCCCTGCACTAATATCCCAATTTATTTTTCTGGGAAGATGGGATTTCTCCCAGGAAGATGGGATTTCTCTCAGGATCTCCCTATTCCCTGGCTCTCTCAGCCCGGCTCTGCTTGCCAGTCAGGGCTGTTAATCCTCGGCTTTGCCCTAAATTCCGATGGAAGGGAGGGAACGGCCGCGCAAAATCCCCAGAAGAACATCCCTGCCTCTTCCCAGGGATTTTCAAGACTTTTCCCATTTTTTTTCCTGCGCCCAGTGGCTGTTTGGGGAAATTCCACATTCCCAGGGAGCAAACTTGGAAATCCTGGGATAGTCAAGATGTTTTGAGGGGTGTCTCACCTCAGTTTTTCCAGGAGTTTTGGCTGCTCCTCCATCTTCTGGAGGAATTTTCTCCTGATTTAAGAGTCCCTCAGATCCAGCAAGGCTCAAAAATAAAGGAAATTCCTCCTCTTCCCTTTTTTTCCACATCCTGGCTGCTTCCAGGAAGGGTCTTCCCGAGGTCAGGGCTGTCCCTGTCACCCTCAGCCACCCTAAATTATTGGAATCTTATAGAGGGCAATTTCATGGAGTGACAGCTGGATGGGGGTGACTGGGGAAATTTGCCAAAGGAAATTTGTCTTCAAATCCAGAGCAAAACACAGAACAAAGATTTAGGAGTCTGTTTTTCCCAGCATCCTTTAAAAATAAACTGTTCAAAATCCCTGAATTCCTTTTAATTCTCAAAGCTGGAAAAAAAGGCAGCAGGAAGATGGCATGGGCTGGGAATTGGGAGATTTTGGGCGGGAAATGGGAAGATTTGGGGCTGGGAATGGGAAGATTTTGGGCTGGAACTGGGAAGATTTTGGCTCGTTGGGCAGACGTGCTTTGAAATTGGGCTCTGTCGATTTTGGGGGGCTGCTCCTTCAAACCAAGGCCGTGCTGAAATTCAGGAAATGCAGGAAATCCAGGAGTGCTCATTGGGATTTCTCTCGGGAAGCAAACAAAGACCAAACCACAGAAGGGAGAAGGTGGACACGCTGTGGGCCATCGCATAGTGCGAGGTGGGATCATTGTGGAGGACACCTGGAAAATCCTTTGGGAAGATTTGGGGCTGGAAACAAAAAGATTTTGGGCTGGGAATAGGAAGATTTCAGGCTGGAACTGGGAATATTTCAGATTACAAATGGGAAGGTTTCAGGCTGGAAATGGGAAGATTTTGACTGACTGGGCACACCTGGTTTGAATATGGGCTCTGTCAGTTTTGGGGGGCTGCTCCTCCAAACCAAGGCTGTGCTGGAATACAGGAAAACGTGGGAAGTGCTCATTTCCCCTTGGGAAACAAAGACCGAACCGTGGGAGAAAGAAGGTTGGCACAACGTGGGGCGACCCCGTAGTGCAAGGTGGGATAATTGTGGGGGACGCCAGGAAAATCCTTTGGGATCAGAACCTGGAGTGGCTGGGCTCCCTGAGGAGCTGCTGGGCTGATCCCTGTGTGCTCTGTCCCCACAGCTCGAGGGACAGCATGGCTGCCACTGCTGCTGTCAGCCCCAGTGAATACCTGCAGCCCGCCGCCTCTGCCGCCCAGGTGAGTCCAGCCCGTGTAAAATTGCTGGCATTTACCAAGGAGGACCAAAGCTGTAGAAGAACAATTTTTTTTTTTTTTTTTAATTAAAGCTTTTCAAGAATCTAGGGTGGGGGGGTTTTTTAAGTGGCTATATTGTTAGTTGCTCTAGTGATGTAAACAGAATCAATATAGTTACATAATAGTGGAAGTAAATAAGTGAAATTAGTGCTGGTCTTAAAACCTGAACTTCTGACTTTGTTAGGATTGTGCTGTGCAGGGATCCTGTGAAGGTTTCTGGCTCTGAAAACAGGCAGAGCAAGAGTCTAGGAAATGGGTTTTGTTATCCATTTTTGTGGGCTGCCTTTTTAAACAAAATTTTGCAAATGGTTTCTTCCATTCCAGTAAGGTAGAAATGAAAGTTCAGATTCTGTAGGACAGTTACTCCTTTAACCCCCTCTCTCCCTCAAATATGCAAGCTGATTTTGTCCAGCCACACTCACTTGTTGTGTAGGACAATATCTGGTCTGCAAACCAAATTGCTTGGAATCCTGAAGGAATCCAACCCGTCATATTTATCTTTGTCCCACCTGAGGTGTGCGTCACGTCAGCTTGGTCAAATCCGCGAGTCAGCTGACAAAATTTGGTTCCTTTCACCCTGCATAGAAAATGTAGAAATATTTCTAGCTGAAGGTGACAAAATCACATCTTAGACGTGGGCTAACAATTTATAATTTAACAATTACATTTGTAATTTTAATACTAAATAATAGGCCACAAAATAATTCTCAGACAGGCATCTAGGCCCATACACTGTAGAGGGAAATCACTGGTTTGAACTTTGGCTTGTGCAAACCTTCTCTCAGCAGCCTCCTAGTTTAATGCTCCCAGTTCTTCCTAATTTCCTTTTGCAAGCTTCAGAATAGCAAATAACGAACAGATTCAGGCTTTAAGAAATTCCTTGAGAGCTTGGCGAGGCCTTGAAATTATAATTCAGAAGTCGCAAAAATAATCCTCCCTTCTCCTTGCCGACACATTTTCTTTTGCCTTAAAAGTGTATCTAAAAAAACCCACGTATTTATAAAAATTACCGATTGCTAATTTTAGGGATTTTTATGTAGAAAATGAATTGCATCTTAGAAAAACCATTTGCTGTATTTAAAACTCAGCAGTTGGTCGAGGGTGTTGTTTGAGTAATCCAGGCTTTTCCTGGGATGCAGGCGGAGCCAGGAGAGCAGGCTCCTGATCCTGGTGTTGCTCCTCTTCCCCGAGGATCTCTCATGTTCCCAGTGGGGTGTGTTTGGGATTTGAGCTGCCTGTGACATTCCAAGGGTAAATCCCAGGAAGTTTCCAGGATATCCACAGCTTTGTGATGGTTTTAAGTGCGCAAGGATGGGATTTAAAAGCTGATGTCACCGCTGCTAAAAGCGCTGGGGGTGGCGGACATCAGAAGGAATTCCTTCATGGAAAAATTAGGAATTGGGATGGGCTGCCCAGCAAGGTCACCTGGGGGTGTTTAAGGAAAGACTGGATGTGGCCCTCAGTGCCACAGTGCCACAAAGAGTCCCCCAAGCTTAGACTGCACAATTTCAAAGATCCTTTCCAGCCTCAGTTCTTCGGGAATTCTGCCGTCCCGTAAAGGCACTGAGGTGGGTAAGCAAAGATTTAGGAGTTTTTTTCCCCCAGCTTAAACCCTTTAAAAGTAAATTGTTCACAACCAGGAATCTTTCCCTGAATTCCTTTTAATTCCCCAAATTGGAAAAACAGCCAGCAGGGAGATGGTGTGGGCTGGGAATTGGGAGATTTCAGGCTGGAAATGGGAAAGTTGAGAAGAATTAAGCAGCTCCCCTTAATCAGGGCTATCTCATTAAGCTGTTCCTCCAGGTGCTTGGCACTAACTGCCCTGTCTCCTCAGGACTCCCAGCCCTCTCCCCTGGCCCTGCTGGCAGCCACATGCAGCAAGATCGGTCCCCCCGCTGTTGAAGCCGCCGCCACGCCGCCGGCCCCTCCCCAGCCCACCCCTCGCAAACTGGTGCCCATCAAACCCGCCCCGCTGCCCCTGGGCTCAGCCAAGAGCGGCATCGGAATCCTGTCCTCCAAAGGGAGCCTCTTCCAGATCCAGGGCTCCCAGGTGGGCACCTCCTACCCCACAGGGCAGCTGGTTTTCGCCATCCAGAACGCAGCCGTGCTCAACAAAGGTTCGCACTCTTCCTCCTCATCCTCCTCGTCCTCCTCCTCCTCCAACATCCAGTACCAGGCAGTGCCGCAGCTGCAGCCCGGCGGAGCTCAGACCATCCAGGTGCAGCCCAACCAGATCCAGATCATCCCGGGCACCAACCAAGCCATCCTCACGCCCTCCTCTTCCTCACACAAACCCATACCCATCAAACCGGCGCCGGCGCAGAAAACAGCATCGGGGACGGGTGGAGTGGTCAAACTGCCCGGGGGCGGCAACATCACCTTGACCCTGCCCGTCAACAACCTGGTGAGCCCTGAGGCAGGTGGGCAGGCCCAGCTGCTCACGGACAGCCCTTCCAAACTGGGCAAAAAACCTCGGAAAAAGGCCATGTCCCCCGCCCAGCCAGCCGCCGTGGCCGTGGCCGAGCAGGTGGAGACGGTACTGATCGAGACCACAGCGGAGAACATCATCCAGGCAGGGAACAACCTGCTGATTGTGCAGAGCCCCGGCTCGGGGCAGCCAGCGGTGGTGCAGCAGGTGCAGGTGGTGCAGCCCAAGCAGGAGTCGCAGGTGGTGCAGATCCCGCAGCAGGCGCTGCGCGTGGTGCAGGCAGCCTCGGCCACGCTGCCCACCGTGCCTCAGAAATCCTCCCAGAACTTCCAGATCCAGGCAACCGAGCCCACCCCCACTCAGGTAAATCCCTTCCTTGGGATCTTTTCCCCATTGGTCCCGTGTCTCGGTTTGGAAAGACAGGTGTGTGCCAGGGAAAGTGGAGCTTTCCTTGGAATGGAGAATGTAAACCCCCTCCCTCCAAAGTATTATAATTTTGGAATTAAGGGGCTTTCAGGCAAAGATAGGGGAATAGGAATAACAGTTCTTTACTAGGAATATTAAAAAATACAAATGAACTAGTACAAGAAACCAAGCAAACAAAAAAATCCTAGAAACACTGGCAGAATCAGAATATGACCTGACACCCTGTTGGTGAGGGTGTTGGGAGCAGTCCAGTCAAGTCCTCCTGGAGTAACAGATGTGGTTCCATTGGAGCAGAGATGATCCCGTAGAAGGGTCCAGTGATGGTGAGATGGATCTGGTTTTCCTCTGGCAATCCATCCAGTGCAAACAGGCTGTCCTGGTGTTCCGAATCCCAGGTTTTATCCCGGTAGGGATGCTGGGCTCCTCCCACTGGGTGGAGCATCTCCCAATGGGATGATGGAATTGGATCAGCCATGCAGTGAGCCTCGATGGCCCAGGAGCAGCAGAAATCCCCTGGAGGGAGGATGAGTCCTGGAAGAGATAAAGAACCCTGCCCCACCTGGTTTAACAGCTGCCCCATTAACAGAAGGCTCCCGTCCCCTCCTCCAGAGTTATGAGGGATGGGTTATACAAGAGATAAAGAAAACCCCTCTGCAACTGGTTTCAACACATGACAATAGAATGCACACTTTTGTTTACCTATTGCAACCCAAGACATCCCCCCCACTCTGATCCTCACCCAGGGTTTAGGAGCAGGAGGGTATTGTGAGATGTTCCCAGCTTGGAATCTGGTTTAGGCATTGCTGCGTGGGTTTTCTGCAGGTTGGGAGTGTAGCCATTCCCCTCTGCAAGGATTTGGGAGCTCCACCTGCTTTTTTATAGGATCTGGAGGAGCTCAGCATCCCTGAAACCTCCCCAGTGCCGCAGCTGGGGTTGGGGTGATCCAGCCTGCTGGGAAGCTCCTGAGACACGAGGGGAGGTGGGAGAGGGGTTGGTATCTTCATGTTGCCTTGAGGAAAATCCAGGAGGTTTCTGCTTTTTCCAGGAGGCCCACAAAGGTCCAGTGGGAATGGGGAGGGTCTGGGATACATTTCCTAGACAAGCTGTGGCTGCCCCATCCCTGGAAGTGTCCAAGCCCAGCTTGGAGCACCCTTGGACAGCAGAATGAGTTCCTGGAAGTTGAAATAAGACAGCCTTTAAAATCCCTCCAACCCAAACTGTTCCATAATTCCTGGGCTGCACGGGTGCATCTTATCTCCCCCCAAACCCCACCCTATTGTTTTTTAATCTTCTTTTCCTGTTGAGTTGGGATTAAGTGCTCAAGAGACGCTTTTCATGGTTGGACTCGGAGGTTTAATAATTCTTACCTATGTTACAGTCTCACGAGTTATGAGTTCTAGCTAGGAAAGTGAAAAATGGCTTCATCTCTATCTCTCTACAAGGCCTTTGTTCTAGTTTTAAGTTCAAAACCAGGTGAAAACACAGTTTGGTTTTTAGTTTAAGCAGAATATGGACTATTGCCCTGATAGATCCCTGTCCCTTCTAAAAACAATTCCAAGGTCCTGACAGGGCAATAGTCCATATTCCTCTTTAACTAAAAACCAAACTGCCTTTTAAGCACAAATTGTCCAATTATGAAATTACACCTAAATTATTTTTACTTTTAACCCAATAACCAACCACCCGTGGCCCGCAATGCAGATTTTTCTGCCCAATTACAAAATACCACCCAGACCCATGAAGAAGGTGAAAAAGAAGGACTTAACAACCTATGCCCTAAACTCTCCATCTTGCTTTATATATATTACTATATACTAAAACCTTAAACCCTTAAGTTTTGCACCCTGTGATATCACAAACTTCTATTCAAACCACACACCCATAATCCCAGTGCTGTCACTCAATTTTGGAAGCCTTTTCCACAGCCTCAGGTCAAATGCAGCGTTCTCTTGAGGGTCAGTGCATGTCAGCGCAGAAATCCTAAAATTCTCAGTGCCCAGGCTTCCAACACCACCCCTCTTCCCTTCTCCCCTCCAGATCTACTTCAAGACTCCATCTGGTGATCTGCAGACCGTGCTGCTCCAGGAGGCCTCGTCCTTGCCCGTCGCTCCATCATCAGGGACATCGTGTGGCAGCCCTGTGTCCCACAGTCCCGGCCCCGGCCGCAAGCCGGCCCCACGCAAGGAGCGGCCGCTGCCCAAGATCGCCCCGGCTGGGGGCATCCTGAGCCTGAACGCTGCACAGCTGGCAGCAGCTGCCCAGGCCATGCAGACCATCAACATCAATGGTGTCCAGGTGCAGGGCGTCCCCGTCACCATCACCAACTCCACAGGTGGGTGGCACAGCTGGCGGGGAGTGGGGACGGGGACACGGGAGGGCGCGGGCACGCCACTGAGCGTCCTGGGGATGGGATGTCCCTACATCAGATCAGATCAGATCAGATCAGTGCTCCTGAGACAGTGGGCAGCTCGCTGAGCTTCCCGAGGATGGGAATGTGGAATGGAATCCTGCCTGGATCCGATCAGATCAGGTCCCTTGTGCTCCTGGGGGAGGATGGGGACAGTGGGCAGCTCCTTGAGCTTCCTGAGGATGGAAATGTGGAATGGAATCCTCTCCTGATCAGATCAGATCAGATCAGGTCCCTCACGGCCCCGAGAGGCTCTACAGTGTCAGCACCTTCTTTAGTCAATGCAGCAAGCCAGGAGTGTTTCCCAAAGTGTCCTTTGAGTGATTCCCAGCGCATCCTGGAGAGCTGTGGATAACTGGGACAGGTGCCTGCCCAACCTGGCTGTGCCAAGCTGCAGGAAGCACCTGAGCTTTCCTGGGAGCCCAGCCCAGCTCTGTCCTCTCAGCTCTGTGTCCAAATCCTTGGCATCCCTTTTTCTCAGAGAACTAGGACCCACCCAGACAGAGGGATGTGGTTGTCCCTCCTGCAGCCACCCCTGCCGCAGATCTCATTCCAGATCCTCATCCCCTTGGATCTTATTCCATAGCCTCATGCCCTTGGATCCCATTCCAGAATGAGGAACTCCCCCAAGTTCCCAAACCTGGGAGAAGCACACTCACAGCTCTGTTCTCCCAGCTCCGTGGACAGGGATCATCATTCCAGGGAGTGAACCCCTCACTCCCGGGATCTTTCTTAAACCCCAAACCAGCCAGACAGGGCTGCGGTGCTCCTGATCCCAAGAGTGTCACGTCCCTGTGGCCACCCCATCCCTATTCCACGACCAAGCCCTTCCCAAGGAGCCGAGGGCGGGGAACTGTGTCTGTGGGCAGTTTTATATCTCTCCTGAGCCAGCCAGACCTGCTGCCTGCTGTGGTTTCTGCTCCAGCAGCCGGCTTTGGCACTGGGAATTCCAGGTTTGGCACTGTGAATCTGCTCCTCCTCGCCAGCCATCAGCAGAAATCCCGGCCTGGCGTGGTTTCCTGTTCTCCAGGCATTGGCTTTTGTGGGAAGGGGGATTTAATTAGAGATTCCAATTAATGTTGTGGAGGGGAATGGTAGGACCTGCTGCCTATGGGTGTGACAAGCCGAGCCAGGGCTCAGCCACGACATTCCCACCTCCTCCCATCCTTCGGCTTTGCGCTTCCGTCCTGCCGGTGCATCCCTCGCTCTGCCTGCGCTTCGCCCTGCTGCTTCTGCTCCTCCGCTGCCAAATCCCATGTGTTCTTCCCCTCCTCCTCCTCCTCCTCCTCCTCCTCCTCCTCCTCCTCCTCCTGCTGCTGCCCTGGGAGCAGCGATCCCGACCCCGCTTGCTGATGCTGACCCCGTCTTCTTCTTTCCAGCCCCTGTCACGTCTGCCAGGGACGCCCGAGCCTGGAGCGGCCCTTAGGCTGCGGGGTAAGTCCCGTTTTTTTGCTCAATATATTGCACGTTTTTTCAAAGTTTCTTTTTTTGTTTCCCTCTTTTGAGCCTTTTTTCCCCTGCCCTCCCTAAAAAGGGGTTGAGAAAACTTTGAAAAACCGCACAGTATATTCAGAAAAAAGGGACTTACCGGGAGCGGCACGTGGCAAAAGGGGGCTGTGCTGCATGCAGGGCTGGGGAGGGGATAAATTTGGGATATTCTCTGCTCCAGAGGGGCTGGTGGTAGGAGTGTGGATGGATCTTGACTACCCCTTTTTCCTCCCCAGGCCAGCAGCAGCTGACGGTGCAGAACGTGTCCGGCAACAACGTGACCATCAGCGGGCTGAGCCCCACCCAGATCCAGCTGCAGATGGAGCAGGCGCTCTCTGGGGACATCCAGCCCGGAGAGAAGAGGAGGAGGATGGCCTGCACCTGCCCCAACTGCAAGGACGGTGACAAGCGGTGAGTATGTAATATGGGAAGGGCTCATCCCGCTTGGATCTGCCTCTCCCGGAATAACTCGGAGCAGTTCATCCCACTTGGATCCCCCCATCCCTCTGGATCTGCCTCTCCCAGAATAACTCAGAGCGGCTCATCCCACTTGGATCCGCCTCTCCCGGGCTAAGACTGCGTTTCCCCGCAGGCCGTGTGATCCCGGGAAGAAGAAGCACATCTGCCACATCCCCGAGTGCGGCCGGACGTTCCGCAAGACGTCGCTGCTGCGGGCGCACGTGCGGCTGCACACGGGCGAGCGGCCCTTCGTCTGCAACTGGGTGTTCTGCGGCAAGCGTTTCACGCGCTCCGACGAGCTGCAGCGGCATGCGCGCACCCACACAGGTCTGCACGGTCCCTGTCCCCCGGGCAGAGCCCCAACACGGGTCTGGGGTATCCTGGGATATGCCTCATTCCCAGGGCAGAACCCTCAGATGGGTCTGAGGTACCCCAGTCCTGTCCCAGATACTCACACAGGTCTGGGGTATCCCAGGATATCCCTTATTCCCAGGACACCCCCCCTCCCCAGATCCTGTCCTGGGTACTCCCAGGTCTGAGATCCCCCTGGGATGTTCCCCATTCCCAAAGGAACCCCATTCTCAAATCCCACCCCGGAGCACTGGGAGAACAGGACACCCCAAGTTGTGTTTGTGCTTGGAGTTAGGGGTCTCTGCTGCTTTTGGGTTGTCCCAGTGCCTGAAGTGTCATGGTAAAGGGATGGGGACATCAAGAAGACATGTCCTGGGGGTGTCACCACCACCTTAAGAGCCACAAGGGAGCACTGGGATGATCCTGGGGGCGCTGAAGGATTTTGTGGGGTCTGGTTACAGAGCTGTCACAGGGAGGGGATGAGGGAGGTTAATGGGGACATGTCCTGTGCAGGTGTCACCACCTCCATTCAAGCTCCTGGCTCTCATTTTAGGGTGACACTGGGGCTGTCCCAAACCACACAAGTGCCACCCCCTGAATGTCCCCTCTTCTTCCTCCTGCAGGTGACAAACGCTTCGAGTGCGCGCAGTGCCAGAAACGTTTCATGCGCTCCGACCACCTGACCAAGCACTACAAAACCCACCTGGTCACGAAGAACTTGTAGGGCCTGGGGAAAGCTTCCCCTCCCTCCCTCCCACCCCAAGTCCCAAATCCCAGAGCACTGCAGCACTCCCAGGAGGGACCTTGGGGATGTCCCCAACCCTCCCGACCGTGCCCCAAAAGAGGGGCAGGGGGTGTCCCTGTGACCCCACAGGCTCAGGGGGGTGGCCCAGAGCCCTCCCAGGATTTGGGGGCAGGAGCCGGGCACGAAGGGGATGCCAAGGAGAGGCTCCACAGCACATTCCTACTTTATATTTAAAGTCTATAAATAGCTATAAATATCTATATGACCCCCTTTGGAAAAAAATCCCTTTTTTTCTATGGAGATTGTTGCCTTACACTCCCCCTTCTCCCAGATCCCGACCCTGTGGATCATGAGTGCTTTTTTTTATTGTATTTAATCCCCAGGATTTCTCTCCCAAAACTTGATTTCCATCCCCCCCGCCCCCATGGCCAATTCCTGTCTCCTAATTTTTATTCCTGAGCAATGTTGGCATTTTCCCTTTTTTTTTTTTTGTTTCTTTTTGTTTTGTTTTGTTTTCTTTTTGTGGGTTCGTTTGTTTGTTTGTTTTGGTTTTTGGTTTTTTTTTTTTATTTCATCCCTTTTTTTTTTTTCCTTTTTTCCTGCCCTGTGTGTGGATCCCCTCCCCTTGTGTACAGTGTACATTGTATCATAGATTATATTGCTTTGGAGCTTTTAAATTAAACAAAAAATCCACTTTATTTTTTAGTTGTTGTGCCCACCCATGGGCGGTTTTCCCTGGATTATGTGATGGATCTGTTCCCAGTTTTCTGAGCTGTACCCGGAGGCAGCCGGGAGCTTTTCCTTGCTAAATAAATATAGTCACCAGAGGCAAATCCAGGTTCCCTTTTTTTTCCTCTTTTTCCTGGGAATTTTGTGGATGCAGCAGGGGAAAAGTGGGATTGGTGGATGGGAATATCCAAAAATTGATGGGATTTGAGTTATTTGCAGGAGATTTTGCTGCTCTGCCACTGCTGGTTCTGTGAGCTGCTGGGTCAGGACTGTGGGTTTGTCCCCAAATCCCTGTCCTTTGTCACAGCATCCCAAATGCCCCGTCCCAAATATCCCATTCCCAACTTCCCTGTGCCCAATGTCCCCAAATCCCTGTCCCCACATCTCCCTGTCCCTTGTCACCACCTGGCCCAAATATCCTATTGACGCTGTCCCCACTCCCCAATGTCCCCAAATCCCTGTCCCTTGTCACAATCCCCCCACCCAGGCCCAACTATCCCATCCCCACCTCCCCTACGCCCACTGCCTCCAGGCTTGTCTGTCCTGTGTGTCCCCGTGTCCCCAAGTCCCCGTGTCCTCCTCCCGACGTCGCTGCCCCTTTAAGACCCGCCCCCAGGTACCGGTTTAAAACCTCGGCCACGCCCCTTCCACTTCCTCCAATGGGCTGCCAGCTCTCCCCGCGGGGCGCGAGCTCCGCCGCTTTCTATTGGTCGACGAAGATGGGGCGTGGTCGCGTTTAGCCACGCCCGCGGCGCGGTGGGGGCACGGCTGGGCCGCGATGGAACTGGCGGAGCTGCGGAAGAGCTACCGGGAGGACACGGAGGTGGGACCGCGGGGACACGGGGACACCCGGCGGTCATGGCACCGCGGGGAGGCCCCGGGATGTCTCTAAGGCCCCGGAACCCCCCCCTTCCTCTCCCAGCCAGGGGAACCTCCCACGCAGCCGCTCGCCAGCGTTGTCCCCAAGGCTCGGGGACACCCCCCCTCAAGCCAGGGTGACCCCCAGCATGTCTCTAAGGCTTGGGGACCCCTCCATTCCATGAGGTTGTCCCCACCACGGTGCTGGCAGTGACCCTGGAACCGGGGTACCCCTCCCCCCCCTAGCTGTCCCCACGGCCTGGGTGACCTCCCAGACTGTCCCTAAAAGACCGGAGGAGACCCCCCTGGGTTGTCCCCAAGACTTGGGGTGATCCCTCAGACTGTCCCCAAGATCAGGGGTAAGCCCCCAGACTGTCCCCGTGTCCCCAACCCCCCCTGACAGCATCCCCCGTGTCCCCACCCCCCCGACAGTGTCTTCGTGTCCCCAGGCCTTCGAGGAATGTCACCTGGTGTCCCTTGACCCCCTGGAGCAGTTCCGGGCCTGGTTCCAGGAGGCACTGGAGTGTCCGGACGTCGGGGAGGTCAACGCCATGTGCCTGGCCACCTGCACCAGGTGACAGAGGGTGACACACGGGGATGGCACTGGGGGGTAACACAGAAGTGACATGGGGGTGGTACTTGCATGACAGGGGTGACAGCAGGGAGTGACATGGGGTTGGCATGGGGGTGACAGAGGTGACACAGGAAGGTGACAATGCTTCCCGGGTGGTGTCCCCGCTGTCCCCACAGGGACGGGAAGCCCTCGGCGCGGATGGTGCTGCTCAAGGGCTTCGGGCAGGACGGGTTCCGCTTCTTCACCAACTACGAGAGCAGGAAGGGCCGGGAGCTGGTGAGGGGTGGAAAGGGGAAATGGGGAAATTCCTGGGAAATCCCGGGAGCTGTTGAGGGCTATTGAGGGAATCTGCAAGGAAATCCCGATAAATCCTGAATTCCTGGAGCTCTTGAGGGCTGGGGAGGTGGGGGGAGGAATGGGGGAAAATCCCAAAATTCCTGGAGCTGGAGATGGAATTTGGGGGGGAAATTATAATAAGTCCTGAATTCCTGGAGCTATTGAAGGCTGGGGAGGGGGGGAAATGGGGGGAATCCGCACATTCCTGGAGCTGGATATGGAATTTGGGGAGGAAATTCTGATAAATCCTGAATTCCTGGAGCTGAGGAGTAGCGTGGTTGTGCCAATAGCTCCCTCCTCTTGCTCCCAGGATTCCAATCCATTCGCTTCCCTGGTTTTCTACTGGGAGCCGCTCTGCCGGCAGGTGAGGAGGGGTACCCGAATCCTAGGAATCTTGGGAATGGGGTCAGGGCTGCTCCCACTCAGTGTGGGAATTTGGGGCTGGGGGCACACCCGAGAGGGTGCTGGGGTGAGACAGTGTGGGGGGTGGCTGCGGTTTTTGGGTGGAAAACTCAGGGTATGGGGTGATTCCATGCTCGGGGTGCCTTTGGAGCCACTGGCCACATCCCAGAGGATGATAGTACCCAGAACGAATGTGATCCTTACATTTTTTGGGTGGAAAAGTCAGGGAATGACGTTTTTCTATGCTCGGAGGTGCCTTTGGCACCACTGGCCTGAGCCCAAGGGATGGTGGTCTCCATCAGGGGCACGCTCCCTGCGTTTTTTGGGTGGAAAAGTCAGGGATTGGGGCAGTGCCGTGCTCGGGACCCCTCGGGAACTGAGGCTGCCCCGTCCAGGTGCGGATCGAGGGCTCGGTGAAGCGGCTGCCGGAGGAGGAGTCCGAGCGCTACTTCCAGTCCCGCCCCAAGGGTAGCCAGATCGGGGCCCTGGTCAGCCGGCAGAGCTCCGTCATCCCCGACAGGGAGGTGAGCGGGGCCCGCGCCCCGGGATCGGCCATGGCATCCCTGCTCATCATCGCCTTTCCCTTTGGAATTCCCCCTCACCCTCCCGTTCCCGTTCCCTTTGCGATCCCCTCTCACTCTTGTTCCCTTTGGGATCCCCGCTCACTCTCCTGTTCCTGTTCCCCATCCCGCAGTTCCTGAGGAAGAAGAGCGCGGAGCTGGAGGAGCGGTACCGGGACACGACAGTGCCCAGGCCGGACTATTGGTGAGCGGGGGGGGCTGAGCCCCCCTCAACTCCCCCTGAGCCCCCCAAAGCCCCTCTGAGCTCCCCCAGAGCCCCCCTCGGCCCCCTTTTAGCCCCCCGAGCCCCTCCTGACACACCCTGAACCATCCAGAGCCCCCCAGATCCCCCCTCAGCCCCACCGGAGCCCCCCTCAAGCCATTCCTGACCCCTCGTGAGCCCTCCAGAGCTCCCCTCACGCCCCCAAAACTCCCAGAGCCCGCCAGATTCCCCCATGAGCCCCTCCTGAGCCCCCACTGAGCCACCCAGGCCCCCCCCAGATCCTCCCTCAGCCACCCCAGGGTCCCCCAAAGGGCCCCCCCACGCCCCCCAAAAGCCCCATAAACCCCACCAGAGCCCCCTGACCCCCCCCTCCCGATCCCCCCGAGATCCCCCCCAGACCCTCGGGTGAACCTTGCAGGGGCGCGTACACGGTGGAGCCAGAGGTGGTGGAGTTCTGGCAGGGCCAAACCAACCGGCTGCACGACCGGATCGTGTTCCGGCGGCTGCGGGACCGCGCGGCGCCGCTGGGGGCCATGACCCACCGGGGACACGGGGACTGGGTCTACGAGCGCTTCTCCCCCTGAGCCCGGCGCTGCTCCCGTCGCGGGGGGTCCCCATTGTCCCTCGGTGTCGCGGCCGCCCCACCCTGTCCTTTGTGGTGTGCTGGGAATGGATTGGGAGCTGCCCTCAGCCCGGTGGGTCCCTAAATCCATCTGCAACCACTCTTGGTGGTTAATGAATTGTGTTAATGATCGTGTAGGGTCTGGCTGTGACCTTAGTGACGTCCCTGTTCATGTCCCTGTCCCAGCCCTGTCCCTATCCCTGTAATTAATCGTGTTAATGATGTGCAGGGTCCAGCTGTGACCCCAGTGACCCCCCTGTCCCTTTTACCTGTCCCTGTCCCTTGTCATGTGCTGGGAATGGGTTCAGAGCTGCCCTCATCCCTGTCCCCAAATCCATCTCCAAGTGCTCCTGGTGGTTAATTAATCATGTTAATGATTGTGCAGGGTCCAGCTGTGACCACAGACCCCTGTCCGGTCCCTGTCTCCAATGCCATTCCTGTCCCATCCCCCTCCCTGTCCCGTCCCATCCCCATCCCTGTCCCAATGCTGCCACCTCTCTCCCTCTCCTCCTCTGTTTTACCTGGAATTGTGGAATGTGCTCAGTTCCCAATCCGTTCTCGCTGTTCTTTACCTTCAGTCGTGTTGCCCCTGTCGTGGCCTGTCCCAAGGCCGTGAGACCCCAAGCCCTCACCCCATCCCCTCCTCCAGCTGCTCGGAAAAAATAAAATGCGATTTCTGAATTAACCTGAAGGCTCTGGGTTAATACCCAGTTAATGTCGGGTTAATACCGGGTTAATATTTACCCAAGCAGGGCCGGGCTCTCCCGAGGCAGCCGGAGCTGCCGAGAATCCTGGCTCTGGCTGAAACCAATCCCTAAAAACCGCCCCAGTTCCGTGTTTGCTGTCCCGGAGCAGGATCGTCCTTTGGGGGCTCCTGTCCTGGGGGGTGAGCGGGCAGGGACGATGGAGGGACGGTGACAATGGGTCTGTCGCACCCTTTGTGCCGCTGTCACAGCCCCCTGAGTGGCTCTGGACCCTCCCTTGGGTAGGACGGGAGGGTGATACTGCAGAAAGGGGCACAGCCGATTCTCCCAAATTCCAGGGGGAAGGGGATAAAAGGACCGCGGGGCTCCGCTCTCCTCCCGTTCCCGCTAGGACACGATCTCGGGATCCCAGCGCGACAAGGAACGGGCTGGGAGCAAACAGAGCCGAGGGCGGGGACCGGGGAGGGGCTGGCACCGGCGCCGTGCTGGGAAAACGGGGCCAGGCTCGGGCTCTTTGCACGCTCCGGCTTCTGGCGGAGCTGGGAACGGCCTGGAGCTGCGGAGATCGGGAACAGCCGCGCCCTGCAGAGCTGCCAGGGCTCCCCGGCCTCCCGCCAGCCCCAAGTATCCCCTTTTCTAGGGGAGGTCTGTGATTCCTCGGGATGGCCGCGCTCCCACCAGGGTTCCAGAGGAATCCAGACCTGCCGGGATGGATCCAGGGATCCGCAGAGGAATCCCCGGAGCTGCCTCTGCTTCACCCACTGCGTGTCCCCTTTTTCCTCGGGGTCAGGGATTGCTCGGGATGGCTCCTAGAGAGATCACAGAAGGATCCAGAGCTTTCCCTCCTTTCCATGCCGGGTTTCGGGTCCCGGATCCTCCTCTGCTCCCTCCTGCTTCACCGGGTCAGGGATTCCCCGCCATGGGCCCACTCCCACCCGCGTCCCGGAGGAATCCGGAGCCTTTCCCACCTCTCCAGGCTGGATCCAGGGATCCGCGGAGCTCTCCCGGAGCCGCCTCCGCTCCCAGGCTCGGTTTATTAACCGCAGTTAATTAGCAGCAGGGGCGAGGGCTTCCAGCATCCCGATCCCCGGGGTGGAAGCCATTCCCTGGGGAATGCGGCGCCTCCTGGGAGCGCTCCTCGGTCCCCGCGGTGGGGAATTTGTCCCCAGGGTCGTTCCCTGGCAACAGGGAAGTGTCGCATCCCCTCTCGGGGGTGACTGAGCATCGGCGGCTCCGCAGCCCCGCGGGGCTGAGAGGGCTCGGCCGCAAAAAGCGACGGGAGGAGAGGATTGGGGATGGGGTTGAGAATGGGATTGGCGCAGAGTCGGGCGGGCTACGGGGGGTGTGTCCTCGTCCCAGTACGGACCGGTCAGCGCTGGGGAGCGGGAGGGGCGGGGAGCGCCAGCTCCGCTCTGCCCCGGGATTGAGGTTTATCCTCAATCCGGTACGCTCCCAGTTTATCCCACAGACAAATTCCATCCTGAGTCCTCCTCTCTGCTCCTGCAGCCCCGCGGATCGGCGTCCCGGGGAGGAGGGGCTGGGGCTGCGACATCCGCCCGGGTCACTTGTCCTCGCGCTCTCCGGCCCCGCACAGCTGGGGATGCTCGGCCAGCGTCGCCCTGACTTTCTTTTTCTCCTTGAAGCGCCCGGAGTGCGACACTTTGACGTGTTTGCCCTTGGTGCTCTTGTCCACGATCTTCTCCAGGCGGGCGGCGAAGCCGGGTGGACCCTCCGGGCCTGTCCCCTCCGCGCTGTCCCCTCCCGGCGCCGCCTGCCCCTCGGGGCTCTCGTACAGCACCGTGGGCGCTGCCTGGCGCTTCCGCAGGAACGTCAGCTTCCACCACCCGTGCCCGTCCGCCATCCTGGAACGGGATTTCGGGATCGTGTTCCCTCCTGGAATTCCCTGGGCCCTCCCCCGGGCTGCCCTCCCGGAGCTGGATGAGGGATGCGGCGCGTCCTTCCCGTGGCAGGATCCACCGGGATCCCCACGCTGGTAGCGGGAGGGGATGGATGTTCCAGGGCTCGGGAATTCCCGAGCAAAGCCGGGAAAAGGCCGCTGGCAGCGCCGGGAGCTGCCCTTATCAGCCACGTGTAGCAGCCAGGGAGGGAGGGAGGGAGAGGGTGAGCAAACAGGAAGAGGAACTGGGGCGCAGGTGGGAGCGGGGCGGTGCCGAGGGGTCCCCACCTGCCGTACCTAGGGCTCGGGGCTCGTCTGTCCCCGCCGGGGCCGGACGGGAGCGCTGTAGGGGCCCGGGAAGGTTCCGGGAAGGCTCCGGAGCCGAGCGTGGCCCCGGGGCAGGAACCGAGGGAAGGCGGCTCCCGAGCCCAGTGCTTCCCTGGCCGCGGGCACGGAGGGGATTCCCAGTGCCGGTCCCGGAATTCCCAGAGTCCAGCGCAAGCTCCGTGTCCTCATCCCTGTCCGCGTGGCGCTCAGCCACCAGAGACCCCTCCCCGATGTCGCCTCCGGCATCGCTTTTGAGGGGATAAAAATCCCCTTTTCCCTCCGGGACATGGGGGCAAGGGCACTGGGACTGCGGCCAGCACCCCGCTGGTGGCCCCTGTGTCCCCAACGCCTCTTCCCCGTGCCAGAGCCAGGTGGGACCATCCCCGGCCGTGTCCCCAGAGTGACCCCAAAGTTCCCACATTCCATCCCCAGCACAGACACCGCATCCCGGTACCTGCTCCCGCTGCGTCCCGGGAATGTACCGGAGGGGTCCCGGGAGTGTCCCGGGGTGCCCGAGGGTGTCCCGGGAATGTGCGGGTGTCCTGGGATGTCCTGGGATGTCCCGGGGATGTCCCGGGGGGCAGCGCTGGCAGGTGCCGCTCACCTGCGGCTCTCCCGGTGTTCCGTCAAGGTGAACCCGCTCCCAAACCCCTCCTGCCGGAGCAAACAGCGGGGCCGGGCCAGGCACGGCTGAATATTCATGACAGGGAGCGGTGCCAGCCCTGGGCGGGAGGTCCCGGGTGGCCCCGGGTGGCTGTCACCGCCGCGGGCCGGCGGTGGCAGTGCTCGGGGCCCGGTGGCTCCGTGGCACGAGGGTCGGGCACCGGGACAGGAGGAATCGCGGCTCCTGCTGGGATCGGTCCAAAGCCGCGGCTGACGGGCCGGTTCCTGTTGCCGTTGTCCCCTCCAGGTCACTGAGACCGTGTTCCCCCGGGATGTGTCCCCTCAGAGGGAGTCCCCGGCCCCGCCGGGACACGGGGACACCACCTCGAGCTGCTCCCCCCGAGTGGACCCGGGGATGGGATCCCAGCAGGTCCAGAGGGATCCTGGCACTGTAGGGGACGGTCAGTCCCTGAGGGATCCGGGGTCTACGCCGGGACCCCTCCCAGGGGTCCCCAAGGGACTGAGGTTCCTTTTGAGGCGGCTGCCGAGGTCCCAGGGGGGTCCTGGCTCTCTGCTTGTGCACCCAGTTGTTCCCAAAGGGATCTGGGATCTGCTCTGGAGGCAGCTGGGGAACCCTGAAGGATCCGCTCTGGGGGATGCTGGGGATCCCTAAGGGATCTGAGGGAATCTGGGATCCCCGCAGGGACTGGGTCTGCTTGGGAACCTCCTGGAGACCCCGGCTGCGGGGGGGAAATCCCGGGGATCCCGGCTCAGTGCTGGGGCATTTTAGGGCCGAGATTGGGGTAGAGGTTGAGACCAGGACAGCGATTAAGGCCGGAATTGCGATCGGGATTGACACTAGGTTTGGAACCGCGACAGGGACGGGGACCGGGATCGGTACCCCCGAATTTTCAGCGTCCGCTCCGATTGGTCCGAGCCGCCACTGCCCTTTTCCCCTCCAGCCAATCGAAACACCGGCACGTGGCGCTTCCTCCGCACCGCCGCCGTCTGATCGGTGGGAGGGAGGGACCTTTGCACACAGCGCGTTTTGATTGGCTAAAGCGCGGGCGCCGTAGCAGGCGATTGGCTGAGGCGGGGAGAGCGGAAATGGAAGGGCCGTGACGGCAGAGATGCAGGTACGGGCCGGGGCCGGGACCGGGACCGGGGAAGGGGTCGGGAGCGGATCCAGGCCCAGGGGAGCGGGAACAGCCGGGAGCGGAGGGTCCCGAGCGCTGCTCCGCTCCCGGTGCCGCCGCCGGTCCCGTTCCCGGTTCTGGCAGCCCCGCTGTCCCCACAGGTCGCTCCCCAGGACTACCAGCATGTGCCCATCGACATCCAGACCAGCAAACTCCTGGGTACGGGAACGGATCCCGGGTCCGGCCTCTCCCGGCCCCCCTTTCCCGCTGAAGGAATAGGGATTTTATCCCGATTATCCTCAGCCCAGTCCCCCCTTTCCCTCCAAATCATGTCCCCCGCGCTGTCCCCCGTGGCAGACTGGCTGCAGGACCGGCGGCACTGCGGGCGGCGCTGGCAGGCGCAGGTGCAGCGGGTGCGGGAGCGGATCCAGGCGGCGCTGGGGGACATGCCCGAGCACCCCGAGATCACCGAGCTGCTCCGGGGATCCTGTGGGTGTGGGATTGGGATCGAGGTGTGGGGTTTGGGATCAGAGAGCTGCTTTGGGGATCCTGTGGGTGTGGGATTGGGGGTTTGATGTTTGGGTATGGATCCCGCTTGGAGAGTGGGAGTTTGGGGTTTGGGGTGTGGGGTTTGGGAGTGGGGGATGAATCCCCCTTGGAGAGCCGGGGTTTGGGGTGTGGGGTTTGGGAGTTAGGGTATGGGGTTTGGGATTTGGGGATGGATCCCCCCCCCTCAGAGAACTGGGGTTTGGGGTGTGGGGTTTGGGAGTTGGGGTATGGGGTTTGGGACTTGGGGATGGATCCCCCCTCAGAGAGCTGGGGTCTGGAGTTTGACATCTGGGGTTTGGGAAACTTCCTGGGGATCCTCTAAAACCTCCCAGTAACCCCCTAAAACCTCCTGGAGATGCCCTAGAACCTCTCAGGGACCCTTCCAAGCCCCCCTCTGAGCTCACTGCTGCCCCCCCAGACCTGCACTACTTCCACTGCCTGCGCATTGTGGAGATTCTCCGGGGCACCGAGGCTAACACCAAGAATCTCTTTGGGCGCTACTCATCCCAGAGGATGAAGGTGGGAGAACTCTCCTCATCCTCTTCATCCTCTTCCTCCTTTTACTCCTTTTCCTCTTCCTCCTCTTCCTCCTCTTCCTCCTCTTCCTCCTCTTCCACTTCATCCTCCTCTTTATTCTCCTCTTCTTCCTCCTTGTCATCTTCCTCATCTTCCTACTTTTCCTTCTCCTGTTCTTCCTCCTCTTCTTCCCCCTCCTCATCCTCCTCATCTTCTTCCTCCCGTTCCTCCGCATCCTCCTCATCCTCCTCATCTTTCTCTTCTTCCTCCATCCCCCTCTTCCTCCTCATCCTCCTCTTCTTCCTCCTGCTGACCCTAGTGTCCGTCCCCAGGACTGGCAGGAGATTGTGTCCCTGTATGAGAAGGAGAACGCCTACCTGGGTGAGGAACGGGAACGGGAATGGGGACGGGGATGGGATGGGAATGGGAACAGGAACAGGAATAGAATGAGACCAGGAACGGGAACGGGGATGAGAACAGGAATTCCCCAAGGTGTCCCAAAGAACCCCATGGGCGGGTGGAATTCACTCCCCAAACTGGGATGGGAAAGGCCGGGATTTCTGGGAACCCCAAACCCCGGCAGGATGAGCCCCCTCGGCCATGTGGGACCCCCCTGGGCCCCTCAGGGTGACCCCTCTGTCCCCCCAGCCGAGCTCTCCAGCCTGCTGTGGCGCGGGGTCAGCTATGAGGTGCCGGCGCTGCGGCGGCAGCTGTGCCGGTGCCAGCAGGCGCAGCAGGAGCTGGAGCGGCGCCAGGATGAGTGCCAGCTTGGGGCTGCCGAGCTCCGCGAGCGCTTCCTGGGATCCTGCCGCCAGTACGGGATCGCCGTGAGTGCCACGGGGTGGGGCGGGGGAAACAGGGCTGGGGTAACCCCAAACGGGGATGGGATACCCTGAAATGGGGATAACCCCAAATGGGGATGGGATAACCCCAAATGGGGCCGGAGAAAAGGGGCTGGGATAACCTGAAACAGGCCAGAAATAACCAAAATGGGCCACAAAATAACCTGAAATGGTCCTGAAATGACCCCTGACAGTCCCTAAAACAGCCCCCCTGAGGGGTCACGCTGGGGCCTGTGTCCCCAGGTGTCCCCTTGTGTCCCCTTGTGTCCCCAAGGCGAGGATGTGTACCAGGAGCTGCTGGCTGTGTCTGGCTGTGTCACCCCCCCCATGTCTCCAGAGTGTTCCCTAATGTCCCCTCGGTGTTCCCAAGTGTCCTCTCGTGTCCCCAGGGTGAGGACGTGCGCCGGGAGCTGCTGGCGCAAGTGCAGGCGCTGCCGTCGCTGCTGTCCCGTGTTGGGGACGGCGCCAGTGCCCTCGGGGATGCCATTGAGCTGTACCAGGCCTGCGTGGCCTTTGTGTGTGACAGGTGGGGACAGGCCCCAACAGCCCCGGCACCCCAAAACAGCCTCAAAACAGCCCCAGAACAGCCCCAAGAGCCCCAGAACAGCCCCTGTCCCCAAAAATCAGCCCCAAATCACCCCTGACAATCCCTCAAGCAGACCGTTCCCAAAATCAGCCCCCAAACAGACCCCAAAACAGCCCCAAAACAACCCTAGCACCCCAAAACATCCCTAACGCCCCCGAAAAACAGCATCCACTCCTCCAAAACATCCCCCAAAATAGCCCTCAGCTGCCCTAAAACAGCCCCAGCTCCCCAAAACAACCTCAAACCAGCCCCTGGGTCCCTCTAAAACCCTGTTACTTGGAGATGCTGAGGTGTCCATGATGTTTCCATGCCCCCATCCCCAATGTCCCCATGTCCTGATGTCCCCAATATACCCGATATCCCCCCATGTCCTCAATGTCCCCATATCCCTGATGTCCCCATGTCCTCATGTCCCGATGTCCCCATATCCCCATGTCCCCGTGTCCCTGTATCCTGATGTCCCCGTGTCCCCAGCCCCGGGGCTGAGGTGCTGCCGCTGCTGCGGTTCGTGGCGACGCACGGGAACTGCTCGGTGTTCCGGTGGCGCACGGGGCAGGAGCCGCTGCGCCTGGAGCGCCCGGAGCTGCAGGAGGCACCGGAGCCACTCCAGCAGGACATGGTGGGTCCGGGGAGGGGCCGGGAGGGAACATTTAGGGACATGAGGAATGAGGACTTGGCTCTGCCAAGGGTTTTGGGGTCGGGCCATGGCTCAGGGCTCTTTTCCTGCAGATCGACTGGGGGGATTTCCCCACAGAGCCGTCCCAGGGTGGGGACATCGACTGGGGGATCACGGTGGAGCCCAGTCCCCAGGTGGGTGATATGCCTGTGTCCCCAAACCCCTCCGTGTGACCCTTTTTCACCTTTTGTTCCTCAGGGGGATGGTGGCATCGATTGGGGCGATGTCCCTGTGTCCCCAAATACCCCCTGATATAAACTTTGGTCATCCTTTGTTCCTCAGGGGGACGATGGCATCGATTGGGGCGATGGAGAGAAGGGACAGGAGGGAACAATCACTGTAGAGCCCAGTGCCCAGGTTTGTGACACCCCCAGGGCCAGGCGTGTCCCTGTGTTCCCAAATCCCCCCTGATGTCACCCTTTGTTCTTTAGGGGGATGGTGGCATCGATTGGGGCGATGGAGGGGGACAGGAGGGGACAGTCACGGTGCTGGAGGCTGGAACTGAGGGTAAGCAGGGCTGGGGGGTCCCAGGAGGGACAGGCAAAGCCCAGCCCCCCAAATTCCCAGTGCCCCTGGACACCCCAAAGGGGTTTGGGATGGGGCAGGGTGGGATTTGGGTGCTGGGCAGATTCAGGGTGCCCCCATTATTTAGGGCGATGCTCAGAAGGGATTTGGGGTCCCAACCCTGTTCCCTCATCCTCCAGTGCCCCTGGACACCCCAAAGGGGTTTGGGATGGGACAGAGGGTAGGATCTGTGTGCTGGGCAGGGGTTTTTGGGGGCCCTGGGGTGATGCTGAGCTGGCTTTGGGGTCCTTTCCCTGTCCCCTCATCCCCCAGTGCCCCTGAACACCCCAGAGAGGTTTGGGTGCTGGGCAGGAGTTTTTGGGTTCCCTGGGGCGACACTGAGCCACCTTTGGGGTCCCACCCCACCCGCAGCCCCCAAAGGCATTGCGCGCGGCTCGGACGCGCTGACCCTGCTGGAGAACGCTGAGACACGGAACCAGTTCATCGACGAGCTGATGGAGGTCAGGGGACATTCAGGGGACAATTGGTGGCACCCGCCCCCGAGCAGGGGTGGCCCTGGTGTTGGTGACCCGTGCCTTGTCCCTGCAGCTGGAGCTGTTCCTGGCACAGCGCCTGCTGGAGCTGGAGGACGAAGCCGACGTGGTGGCCATGAGCCAGCTGCAGCTGGCCCCGCCCGTGCTGCAGGGCCAGAGCAGCCACCGAGTGCGGGCACAGCTGGCCACCACGCGGGAGCTGCTGGGCCAGCTCTGCTCCCGCAGCGTGCAGCACCTCTGCATGATCCTGGCCTCACCCAGGTGAATGGAAGTGCTCCAAACAGCCCCAAAACTGCCCTGAAAATGGTCCCTAAAATAGCCATAAAATAGACCCAAAACAGCTCCAAAACTGCCCCGAAAATGATCCATAAAATAGGCCTAAAATAGACCCAAACAGGCCCCAAGACAGCCCCTATATAGCCCTAAACCAGCCCCTAAAATAGCCCTAAAACAGACCCCAATAAAGCCCTAAAACAGCCCCTAAAATAAGCCCTAAAACAGACCACAAACTGGCCCAAAACAGACCCAAACCAGCCCCAAATTGCCCCAGACCTCCCCAAACTGCCCCAAAAAGCTGCAGGGGCTGGAGCAGGAGCTGGAGGTGTCCCTGCGCGGGGCTGTCCCCTGGCCGTGCTGGGTGGCCGCAGTGACCCAGGGGTGACAAGGTGACCCCACTGTCCCAGGCCATGCAGAGTGACCGAGGTGACCCAGGGGTGGCTGAGGTGACCCCGCAGTGGCCGAGGTGACCTCGCTGCCCCCGAGGTGACCCAGCTGTCCCCCAGGTACGTGGAGCGGGTGACGGCGCTGCTGCGGCAGAAGCTGCTCCAGGCCGAGCTGCTGTTGGCTAAAAAGGACGCGCTGGCCCAGAAACGCCACCAGGCGCTGGCCGAGCAGGTGGCCCTGGAGCCCAAACTCCAGCAGCTGCAGGAGAAAATCAAGGAGCTGCAGAAGCTGGTGAGGGATGGGGGGGACACCCCAAAAAGCCCCCACCAGATCCTCCCCCGTCTTGCCCTGAGCCCCTCCTGGTGCCGTTGCAGATTGAGGCCGACATCTCCAAGCGCTATGGGGGGCGCCCGGTGAACCTGATGGGGATCAACGTGTGACCCCCCAGAGGGACAGGGGTGTCCCCGAGGGGGCCCTGCCCCTCCCTGCCTGCTGCAGACCCCATGAGTGCGGCTGGGTTTGGGGGTGTTGGTGAATAAAGTGCAAATTGCATCCGAAATCCATCTGGGGTTGAGGCGGGGCAGAGGAGCCGGGTGTCAGAGGGGAGGGGGCAGGGACGGTGACAGGGATGGGGATGGGGACAGGGAGATGGACAGGAGACAACGACAGGGACAGTAGAGTGGGGGACGAGAGCCGGAGCCAGGCTGGGAGCCACCCTTAGCCCCCTGTGATGCACACGCGGGTCTGTCTGCCATGGCGACAGGGCTGGGGACAGCCCCAGAACCCGCGGCTCTGCGTGGGGTCGGGCCCACCGGACCCGCGGCCCCCGTCCTTTGCGTGGCCCCGGGAGGGGGTGGTGGGGTTCGAACGTCACAGCGGAGCGGCTGATTCACGGCTGTCCCTGGGTGCGGTGACACCAGGTGACACCGCTCATGGTGGCTGCGCTGAGACCCCTTCAATCACCCCCCAAAGCCCCCCAGACTGGGACAAACTGGGACGGGCGGGGCGGGACATCCGCAGAGGTTTACGCGCCGTGACGTCATTCAACAGCCACACCCATCATCAGCTAATTGTTGGTTCCGCCTCCTTTACCGTCACAGCCGCTCATTGGTCCGGCGCCGCTGCGGGACTGCCCCCGCATCGGGCTGGGGGTCCCCAGTAGGGCCCGGGGGTCCCTAATGGGGCTGGGGGGGGGGCGCGGTGTGGGGCACGGAGAGCCCCGTTCCCAGGGATTTGGGGGTGTCCTGATCCCGTGGGATCCGGCTGTGGGGGTTCCTGCCCCATGGAACTCAGCTGTGGGGGGCTCCTGACCCCATGTGATCCCATTGGGATTGAGAATGGAGGGGAATTGGGATTGGGGATGTGGGGAAATTGGGATCGGAGACGGAGGGATGGAGGGGACATGGAAGGAGGGGACACGGACCGGAAGCACACGAGGGTGGACGAGGGATGGGTGGACACGGAGGGGACAAGGCCAGAAGGGACGCGCAATCCCAGCCCGCAAAAAAGCCGGGGTCCCTCATGGGTCCCTGTCCCTGCCGTGCGGTGATTGTCGCCAGCCTGGGGCAGGCTCCGGGCTGGCTTTTCTCCGGTCAAAGGGATGGGACAGGAATAGGAATGGGGACCCTGGCGTTGTCACCGCCGCCGCACCCCCCCGGGCCGGCTGCTGCTCCCTCTCACCAGCCAGGGGGGGATTTAATGACCAATTAAGGTCCCTCCATCTGTCCCAGCTCTGTCCCTGCGTCCCCCGCTGCTGTCGCGTCCCTGACAGCGCCGCTCGCTCCGTGATTGCTGGGAGCCGCCGCGGGGCCACCCCCGCCAGCTGCGGGGCGGCTCCGCGCCCCCTCCCGCTGTCCCCAGCTGTCCCCGCGGCCACCCCCGCACCACCTGGCCCTGTGTCCTGTCCCTCCCTCCCTCCATCCATCCGTCTGTCCATCCATCCATCGTCCATCCCTCCCTCTGTCCATCCCTCTGTCCATCCCTGTCCATCTGTCTGTCCATCACTCCCCCCCAGTGAGGGACAGGGGGATAAAGGAGTTAAGCGAGATAAACGGAGTTTGGGGGGGATAGAGGGGATCTGAGGGAATGATGGGGGAATGTGAGGGGATAAATGCGGGATCTGAGAGGATTAATGGGAGTTCTGAAAGAATAAAGGAGGTGTGAGAGGGTAAATTGGGGGTCTGAGGGGCTCCAAGGGGGCTCCATCCCGCTCATTAATTCCCAGCATTACGGGACAGAACGGAAGCCCTGGATATCCCATAAATAACAGGATCGCCCGGGGTTTTTTGGGGTCCTTGGGAGCGTCATAAATCCACGCAGACCTTCCCATGCTCTTTCCCTGATTTCCATTACAATCCCCCAACTTCACGCATGGGCCGGGAAAACATATGGGAATGGGAATGGGGGACTGTGAAAAGCTGAGAATGAGAATGGGAATGGGAATGTGGGACTGGTAAAAACTGGGAATGCGGGAGCAGCTGCGGTGCGGGAGCACCAGGAGCCATTCGGGATGGAGAGTGACAACTCCAGCCGGGAATGATCCTGGGATGTGTCCCCAGGGCTATCCCGACCCCCAAGTTGCTCCAGGATGGATCCAGAGGGGATGGATGGATGGATGGATGGATGGATGGATGGATGGATGGATGGATGGATTCCCTCCAGGCTCCATGGAGTTTTTAACCCTTCCCGAGCTTTTCCCAGTCTGGAAAAGCAGGCGGGACTCCTCCTTGTACCGCAGATCCATCGGGAATTCTCCAGCAGGACGGAGCAGCTGCTCCCGAGAATTCCAGCCACGGGGCTCTGGAATATTGCCGGGGTTTTATGACCTCCAATTCCCATGGGAATTCTGCAACTGTGAATTCCAAACGCTGCCTGTCATGGGCAGGGAGAATGGGAAAGGCCCGACCCTCCTTTAGCCTGGACATTCCCAATTTTTTTCTGCTCTAAATTCTGGTCTGTTTAATAAAAATCCTCATTTTCTCAACCGTTCACTGATTTTAGTCCGTTTTTTAAATAATATTTATAATATCTATAACATTTATATTTATTTGGGGAGCAGCTGCCATGCGGTTCTGCCGCACAGCTGTGGGAACAGATGGAAGTTCAATTCTTGGGAATTCTGGCCGGATTGAAGCTGTTTTGGCCCCAATGGAGCCATCAAGGGCCGACAATCCTTCCCTAAAAAGGGGTTTTGTTGGGAAAAGGCTGATCCTGAACCTGGGGGGAGGGGGTTGGGAAGAGGGACTGGACTGATCCTTACAGGAAACAGAGATGTTGCACTTTATTTTATATTATACTACTTTTTAAATCTAATTTAATTTAACCCTCCCAAAATCCTGCCAAGAAAAACAAAAACCCCACTGGGAAAACCCCCAAATCCTCCCATAAATACCCGCAAATCCTGCTTGGATCCCCCTAAATTCCAACTGGGAACCCCCATGACCCCTGGTCGGTGACCCCCGACCTTATGAATATTCAAATTTTCGCGCTGTGATTGGCTGTACAGTGGTCATAAGGCTATGCCCAGTCGGTCCAGCGCGTCCTTGGTTGCCATAGAAACACCTCCCCTCTTTGTTTTTACCAAATCAGAGGCCGCTCCGTGGCTCCGTGAGCCAATCAAAATGCTGTATGCTAATGAGGGGGGGCGACCTTGGTTGGCCCGGTCCGGCTTTTTGTCCACAACTTGAGGTTCTATCCATAAATTCGGCTTCTTATCCCTAAATTGTACTTTTTCTCCCTAAACCAAACTCTTTCCATCTCCAAGTCTGAGAGGGACATCAAACTCAGCCAGGAGCTGCTCTGCCACCTCAGAATTCCAAGGACAATCCCATTTCCCCCCAAATTTTACAGCTCTGTCACCGAGGCTCCGACAGCCCCTTCAGCCTTGCCCTTGGTGAGCCATAAATGGAATTTCCCGGTCATTCCCTACAAATCCATCACTGCCAGAGGGGGGACAAATGATCCTTTCCCAGGTAATTCCGGGATTTTCACCTTGACAGGAATTCAGAGCTCTTGGGATGGATGGATCCAGCAGGGAAATTTTTATCCCTCGTCAGCCACTGAGACAAAAGACAATTTTCCATCGTCCTTTCTCAAGCGATTTTCTCCCCAAAGAGTTTGACTGGGGTTTGAAGTCGGCCCCTAATGAAGTTTGTTTGAATAATTTAATTAACTCGTTAATGAAGCCCTGCTCGTTTGGATTTGGAATCGTTTGAGGGAGAAAGGGAAAGGGAAACCTTTAATTGGGTTTCTTGTGGGGATTTTTTGGGGGGTTGGTGTGCTCTGGGCTGAGCTCAGGGTGGGGTTTTAGGGGATGTTCCAAGGAAAGGGTGAATTCTTATTCTTATTCTTATTCTTATTCTTATTCTTATTCTTATTCTTATTCTTATTCTTATTCTTATTAATAATAAAAATTTGTTGCTATTATCATTATTCTTTTATTCTTGTATTCTTTTATTCTTATCATTCTTATTATTATTATTATTGTTATTCTTATTATTCTTATATATATTATATTGCTATTATTGTTATTATTGTTATTATTGTTATTATTGTTATTGTTATTTTATTTTTAATTTTTTATTTTCATCTTCCAGCCTGCTGCTCGCTCGCAGTCTCTCTCTCCCCTTTTCCTGGGAATGTTCTGGCTTTCGGCCGGCAGAGGGAGACAGACTCCAGGGAATCTCCGGGAATTCGGGTGTGCCGATCCCAGATCATTCCAGACTCATCTCTCACCCTGCCTGGGATTTTTAGGGATGGGAGGGTTGGGATGCGGCAAAATCCCAATTCCTGCCCCTCTCCCGAGGCTGGAATAGGCTCTGTCCAAGCTGTAATCCCAAAATCATCATTCATTTATTTTCCTTTTTGCAATTTTTTTTTAAAGATCACTTTACGGAGGACAGCAATGATAAAATGGAGATTTCCCCCCAGTCTGAATGGAATAAAAGTGGTTCAGAAAAGGGTCTGTGGCTTGTTGAAGCCAAAACTCTGGAATTTCTGTCACCTCAGAGACCCAGTTTGGGGCATCCCTGACCTGGATCCCCTCTCTGGCTCCTGGAAAAATCCGTGGATTGCCCAAAACACCATTAAATTGGGGGGGAAGGGAGGAATTCTAATTTTTTGTGGAGTTTGGGGAAGGTGGGTGAGGGATCCCTCAGGAAGGTATGGAAATCCACACCCAGGAGATCCCAGCATCAAAACAGGATGAAAAACCCTTCGGAATTCTAATTCCAGGCCTCCAAAACCTCTATTTCTTTTCATTCCAGGCCTCCAAAATTTTGATTTCTTCTCGAATTCCAGGCCTCTAAAATCTTTATTTGCTTCCTAATTCCAGTCCCTGAAACCACAAAAATTCTTTCCTAATTCCAGGCCTCCAAAACCTTCATTCCTTCCTAATTCCAGACCTCTAAAACCTCAATTTCCTCTCAAACTCCTCTAAAACCTTGCTCCCTTTCTGAATTCCAAGCCTTGGAATCTGTGCAATTCCAGGTCTCTGTGCTCAGGACAATAATGTGAATAATTCCCATTTCCCCCCCTACTCTGACTCAGCATCCCCCATTTATTATCCAGAGGAGGAAAAGATCCCCCAAAATTGCTGATTTTTCATTTTAAAGCCGCTCAGGGGTGAAGGATTTGCTCCCGCAGGTTTTGATTAATTCCGAAGCGCCTCGGGGATGATGGATGAACTCCAGGGAATTTATTTTTGTCAGGAAAAGCCTTGACAAGGTGGTTCTGCCTTCCATCCCAGGCAGCACAGGACAAATCTCCTGCCCGAAATGAGGATTTTTGGGATATTTTCTGAATTGTTCAGCCCCTGGAGGAGGAAAATTGGGATTTATTCCATCCCGGGGTTTCAGTCTTGTCCCAAAAATCTGGGTTCGGGGTTGTTTGAGGCCGCTCGGGAGCACAGAGGGTGCTGGAAATCGCACCAAAGTAATGGGATTTATCTCTGGGTTGGGGTTTGCAGCATGAGAGAAAAGGAAGATTAAGGGAAAGGGATGAAAAATGAATATTTAAAATATCTTTAATTAAATTATTCCCTGAGAATTGGCAATCCATGAGCATCTCCACCTGAAACATCCTAAACTCCAGACCAGGCCTGGCTTGGTTCAATTCCAGCTTGAAATCTCAGTGTTAACCTGGGAATCATTGGGGATCAGGCAACTCCTCCCAGTTTCTGGCAAGTCTTTCCATTTTGCGGACAATTCCTTCTATTTCTTGGCCATTCCTTCCTTTTTTTTTTTTTTTTTTTTCCCCAATTCTTTCCATTTCTTGGCAATTCTTTCCAATTTTTAGCAATTCCTTTCAGCTACTGGCAATTCCTTCTGAATTCTGGCAATTCCTTCTATTTCTTGGTAAATCATTCCAGGTTTTGGCAGGAGTCGCCTCAGAGCTGATGTTCCATTGGATTTCCATCCCAGGTTCCATCCCAGGATCCATCCCAGAGATGATTTTCCATTGGATTTCCATCCAAGAGCTGATTTTCCCTTGGGATTCAGCCCAGGATCCATCCAAAAGCTGATTTTCCCATCCCAGGATCCACCTCGGAGCTGATTTCCCATCCCAGTCGTAGCCCACAAAACCTCGGATTTATCCTGAAATTCCCAGAATCCAGCTCCCAGCAGGAATCTCTTCCCTTTTTAAAAATTATTATTTTCAGTGGGTTTACTTTTAATTTTTATTTCCTTGGAAATGAGAGCTGGGAAAGAGGAGTGATGAGAAAAACAGGGGAAAAGGGATTTTTATGTGGAGGTTCCTTCTCAGCCCTAAAATCTCTCTTTTTTTTTTTTTTTTTTTTTTTTTTTTTTTTTTTTTTTTTTTTTTTTTTTAATCTTCTTCTTCTTCTTCTTCTTCTTCTCCTCTTTTCAGGCCTCAATCCCAGGCAGGGGAGCCTCAACTCGTGCTGCACCTCCGGCAGAACTTCATTAAAATTCTGTTAATTGATGCTCACATGGAGGCGCTGACCTTTGGCATCGATTCATTTATACATCTATTTATTCATTTATTCATCCATTTATTCGCTCAGTCCTCTATTTATTCATTTATTTATTTTTTTTTTAATTCCATGGGAAAATTAAGGAAAAAGAGGGAAAATTAAGGAAAATTTAGGAAAACTAGGGAAAATTAATGGGAAAATAGTAACAATCAAAAATTAAAGAAAATTAAGGAAGAGTGATGAAATAAAGAAAATTAAGGTGAATTAAGAAGGATAAAGGAAAATAATGAGAAATAAGAAAATTAAGGAAAAATTAATGAAATTGAAGGGAAAATGAAAGAAAAATGAGGGAATTCGTGGAAAACCATGAAGCCAACCACTCAGGGTCACTCCCCGCATTCCCCAGCACAGCTCCAGGAGCAGGAAAAGGCGATCCAGGGAAATCCCGATAAATCCCAGGAAATCCCAGGGTGGGAACTCCACTTCCACGAGGATTTCCTGGCCCTGGTGTTCCTCAAAGGCCCCGGGAGGAGCCGGAGGTCGTCGGGAATGCCTGGGAACAGCACCGGGATCTGGGAATCTCTGATGTGGTGAGGAGCCGGAAGACCGGGAATACTTGTGGAATGTATTGGGATTATTTGGGGAATGTTTTGGGAGTATCTAGGGAATATCTGGGGAATATTTGGGGAACATTTAGGGAATATTTGGGAATATTCTGGCATTATTTTGGGAATGAGCGGCCAGGTGCGCTCTGGGTGTGCCAGGATCAGTTTTGGCTCCAAGGAAATCGCTCTGGGGAATCTCGGGAGGATTTTTCCCACCGGGAATGGCTGAAAATGGGATTGGAAGGAGGTTTTTTTCCCATGTGACTTTTTTGTATCACGACGTTTTGGGAATTGGAGCTGAAATCAATCAGTGGCGAGAACTGGGCTGAAAAACGAGGAAAATGGGAATTGAGAGCAGAGAAATTCCCAGGAGAGGTGGGTAACAGCCCAGGTGTGCCCAGAAAAAAAAATCCCAGAAAAATCTGGGAGCTGTGACATTCAATATCTGCACTTTTAACAACCAAGAAAAACCGGAATTCTCTGAAAATGGAAATTTTTTCGGAGTGGAAATCGGGGTCTGTGAGCCCCAACCTGCACAAAAAATCACCTGGTACAAAACCACAGGGAAATCTCTGAGGGCGGGAGAAATTCCTGCCGGCGGGAATAAGGAAAAATAACTTGTATGCAGAGATAAACAAAAATATTTTCTAAAAAGAGCTTATTTAATTTATTCCCAACTTTCTTTACACCAGTGATTTAATTTTTAATTTATTACCACGCTGTACTTTTGGTCTTTTTCACATCCCGATTTTTTTTGATACTTAAAGGGGAGGATTAAAAAAAATTAGATTTTCCTCTCTGGAGGACCTGGAAATTGGGATGGGAAAAGGTAAAATTCATATGGGGAAAGGTGTCTGGAAGCTGGAATTCCATCCCAGGAATGATTCCAGAAGGAAAAATTTGAGTTTTTCCAGGCGGATCCCGTTCCCCCCCTCCCCGGATCCCCACGGCATACATTTGTCTGGAAGAAGGGGGGGGGGGAAATTGAAAAATGAAAGTGAAATAATCCAGAATTCAGGTGTGGGGGTGGCGCCGGCTTTGTTCCCGAAAATCCTGAAATCCCTGGAGAAACTGGCAATTTTGGGGCATTTTTGGGGCACTTTGGGTTGATTGAATTTTATTTCATGGGGTAACTAACATGAGGGAGGTAAGAAAAAGCTCGCCCATTATCGCGGGGTGGAAAAAAAAAAATTGGATTATCCCAGAGAGGGAGGGAGGAAAAACCTTAGGATTTTTGGGAATTCGAGCAATGCAGGGCTTGAGTGGAAAAGGGGAAAATTTGCTTAAAATTTTGATAATTTTATAATTATCTCTCTCTTTTTCTGTCAGTGTTTTCTCAGTGGGGTTTGAGGTGGGTTTGTTGTTGGTTTGGGGATATATAGATATAGATATAGATATAGATATAGATATAGATATAGATTTATTTTTTTTTTTTGTGGGGTTTTGAGAGTCTTTGGGGGATTGGCACAGACTGAACTGAAAACAAGGGTAAGAATAAACTTTTCCTGCAAGACAGAAAATGTAGATTTAAGATTCTATTCACAATTTTTGACGCCTTTCCAAAACTTTTTGGGATATATTCATGACCAGAAATAAAAACATCAAAGGTATGACATTTTGTTAATTCTTGCGATTATAATAAACCCAATGCGTTAATATTATATTAATTAATAGAGTTATTACTGTATTAATAGCAACCTAATTATTACATTGATATTCTATTCATAGACGGAATAGAATATATTCATAAAAACCACTTTATTTAAACCTCTTGGTTTAAAGCTTGCAGAGGGATGTTGGGTTTGAATTACAATTTCAGTTATAATTATTATTTCTCCGCGGTTTTCCCAGCGCGGGAAGCACAAGGATAAAAGCGGCGAATGCAGGGAGAGGAATTCGAGGCTCTGCAACGCTGAGAACCGAGCCAGCACCGGCTCCAAAAATACAGAAAATACAAATATTCGGAGATCTGGCCGCGGTGATTTTGAAACCGCAATCCCCCCCCTGAGACGCGTGGCAGCAGAAGAGGGAAAACGCGAGGAAATTCCAGGGATTTTTAGGGAAAATTCAGCCCTGCGAGGTCCTCGCTGCCCAGCCAGGTCCTGGTTTAACAGGAGGATTTAAAACAGGGAATATTAAACCCTTTATCCTCCATGGAAATGGAATTCCTGTGCCTCCACCGCCTCTGACTCCCTGGATTTATTTATTTCTTGGGCGGGACCAGGCGCATTTTAATCCACCTGCAGCTGCATGAATTATTCAGACGCGATTTTTCCAGCCATAAATCAGATTTTTCTTGAGTTGAACAATAATTCCTTCTGCCATCCCCACCCCAGCTCCTGGTCCAGGCGTGAAACCTGTGGGATTTTGACCCAAAAAAGGTCCGAGAACCACCCCCCCGTCACTGGGACAGGAACTCGAATCCTTCCTCTTTGGGGTGGGAACGAGGGCAGGAAAACCCGGCGGGAGCAGCGGGTTCCCTGTGGGAAGGCCCTTTGGAAAAGGGGAGGGGGGCGAGGAGAAGGGGAAAAGGGGGGGGAAAGGAGGGGGGGGAAAAGGGAGAAAAAAGGGGGGAAAAAAGGGGGGCGCGGAAAAAAGGAAAAAAAAAAAAAGGGAAAATATTAAAAGGATGGGATTGTGCCCTTGAGAAGCAGAATTAGAAGCGGCCGGTCCCGCTGGTGAAGCGACAATCGCGACATTGTCCCCGCGCGGCGATTGATGGAGTGCGGCACTCGCTGCCAACAAAGAGTTCGGTCTCTCATCCTCCAAATCCTGGCACGGTTTTTCGGAGTGCTGGCAGGAATCCTCTCCCGGTGCCAAGGGCCGGGGAAATGCCAGGCAATAAATACCTGGATTTAGGGTTTGGTTAGCATTTATGGGGGAAAAAATCGTCAGGAACTCCGGGAGCCCCCAGAATCCCCAGAACCTCGGGAGCCCCCAGAACCTCCAGAGTTCTTGGAGCCCCTGGAGTCTCTGGAACCCCCGGGAACCCCGGAACACGCAGAACCCTGGAGCACCTGGAGCACCTGTGACCCCTGGAACCCCTGGAACCCCTGGAACCCCTGGAGCCCCCAAAGGCCCTGGAGCCCCTGGAACCCTTGGAGCTCCCAGAGCCCCTGGAGCCCCCAGAGCCCTGGAGGCCCCCAAGCTCCTGGAGCCCCTGGAACCTCGGGAACCCCTGGACACCTTGGAGCCCTCGGAGTCCTTGAGTCCCCAAAGCCCCCGGAATTCTTGGAGTCCCTGCAGCGCCCGAAGGCTCTGGAGTCCCCAGCGCCCCAGAAGAACCGGAATGGGAGACTCCAGAGCGTCCCCCCCTTACCTCCCCTCCTCCCTCTCCTCCCTGCAATAAGGAAAGGCACCAAGGGGTGGGAAAAGGCGGACTTTGGCACCCCCACCCCGCGCTGCTCCCCGGCGCCCTGGGCAGGGCAGGGGCGGTGTGGCACTCAGGGCCACCCCGGCAGGGGACACGGCGGGGACACTGCCAGGGCCACCCACGGCATCCGCTGGGAGAGGCGAGAGAGGCTTCGCTGGAAAAATCCCACCCCATTTCCAGCTCCCTGCCTGCGGGGTGATCCAGGGGGCTTTGCTGGAAAAATCCCACCCCATTTCCAGCTTCTTGGCGGGGCGGAAGAGGGGGGAGAGGGAAACCTGGAGCTCTGCAGCCCCAGTTTGGCCCCAGAGCATTCCCAGTTCCCTGGGACTCACATTTTGGGTTGTATTCCCAGTTTTTGGTTATTGCTGTTCCCACCTTACTCTGGGATCTCGAAGCCGATTCGAGTACTGAGGAGGAAGAAGGGAGGAGACCCTGGAATTGGAGAGGAATTGGAATCGTGGAAGCTCAAACCCCTCAGGGTGGAGGAGTGTCCCTCTGTCCCCCAGCCCAGGGGTGAGGCGCTCGGGGCCTTTTCCAGGATGAATTAATCTCTCCTCACTGGGAATCGCCGCCAGGCACGGGGCAGGGGCAGGGGAGGTGGGAGAGACCCCCCAGCCCTGAGCTGGCAGTGCCAGCGGAGTTAATTTTAATTTAAAATTACAATACATGCATCAATTTCCCAGGAAGTGGGGAAATGTCCTGGTGAATCAGTGAATCACCGACTCTCCCAACACTTTTGTTGTGATTTCTGCTCTGCAATCCCCATTCCTGTAGGGATTTTCCAGTCTGGATCCCTCACCAGGCTAAGGAAGGCAGGAAAAGCACCCCCCAAAAAAACCTTTTTTTTTTTTCTGTCCATCGTCCCCAGCCCGGTGAGAGTTCTCAAGATGCAGAATCTCTCCAGGGAGTCAGGGCCTGGCCCTTGCTGGGATTTCCAGAATTCCTAGCACCAGAATTGCTGGAATTGTTGCCCTCAGATGAAATCTCTGACCAGAAAAGAGGCGAAAAGACAGAAAATCCCACACAGAGCAGCCAGGCTGGAGCAGAGGCAGCTTCCCTTCCCTCAGAGTTTTTATCGCCAGAGAAGGGAATTCCTCCGGTTCCACTTCCAGGATGGGATGGATCCCAACCAGTGGTGCACGCGTGGCATGGGAGAGTTGCTCCTGTGCTGCCTGGAAGCCACCAGGGTCACCTCCTGCAGGGCACATCCATGGACAAGGGACAAAATCCGGCTGATTCCACCCAAAACCACAGCTCCCATCCAGTCCCGACCTGCTGGGAGCCACACACAGCAGGGGAAGCAGCAGCAGGAGATGGATGGATGGAAGGATTCAGGGATGGATGGAGGGATGGATGGATGGATGGATGGATGGATGGATGGATGGATGGATGGATGGAGGGATGGAGGGATGGAGGGATGGATGGAGGGATGGAGGGAGGGATGGATGGAGGGATGGAGGAAGGGATGGATTGCAGGGATGGATGGATGGATGTATCCATGGATGTAGGGATGGATCCATGGCTCCATGGATGATGGACTGATGGAGGGATGGGTGGAAGAGGGGACAGGGTCAGTCTCTTTGGGATTTCAGCCTCCCTGGACTGTGGGGAGGGGGCTCAGGCAAGCGTTTTTGGGGGTTGGGACTGGGAGAGGAGGGCCTGGAAGCCACAGCCTTTGGGGACCACCTCAGGGGCTCCGGTTCTGTTTTGGGGTGAGGGTTAGGCCCGAAGGGGGGAGCTCAGGTGGGGCAGCCCAGGAGCAAAACCCCAGAGCCGCCCTCGCTGCTCAAAAAGGAACTGAAAAGAAAAAAAAAAAGAAAAAAAAAAGAGTGGAGGCAAGGCTGGGGAGTGGAGACGAAACCTGGGAGGCGCAGCAATGACAAAAACGGATCCAACAAAACCCCGCGAGTCTGGAATCACCCCAAAAACGGATCCAATAAACCCCCCCCCGCATCTGGAATCCAACAAAAACCGACCCAACAAAACACCCCAAAAATCTCTCCCCAAAAACTGATCAAAGTAAAAAATTCGGGTCTGGATCCAACCCAAAACCTCTCTACAAAAACTGAGCAAAGAAAAAACCCCGAACCCCGGGTCTGGAGTCGCCCCACATCCACCCCAAAAAGGGGGAGCGGGCTCTGGAAATCTCCGCGGCGCCGGGGCTGCAGCAGGGAGGGGCTGAGAGGAGCCGAGAGGAGCCGGGCCGGGCTCTCTGTTCCCCTGCCAGTGATTTCTTCAAAGGATCCACCAAAAAATGTGCTGCAAAGTCCAAATTCGGCTACTCCCGGCACCAAGGGGAGAAATATCCGCACCTACGAGCCCCGAGCTCTTGGGACTGCCCGAGGGGTGGGGAGGGAGGGGCCGGAGCTGGGGAGAGAAGTGGGGGGAGGGGGGGGGGGTGTAGAAAAAAAGGAAAAAAAAAAATCAAAATTATCAAAAATGTTTTCCTTAATTTGATTTTTTTTTCCTCCCCGAAATATTGCCAGAATCAGCGACTGAAGAGCTGGGCTCCCTTCCAGACCCAGAATCCGATTTTCCAGCCATTGATTATTTCCAAACGTGAAGTCTTTGAGTAGTTCCATTTTTTTTTTTTTTTCCCTTTTTTTCTTTCCCCCCCCCTCCTCTTCAAACTGCTTTGGGGTTTGGGTTGGGTTTGATTTATTTTTTTTTTTTTTCCCCCCTTGTGTTTTGTAATGACGGTTCTGGTTCAATTGGTTTAAAAAACAAAAACAAAAACAAAACCAACCCCTCACAGACTCTTAAAAAGTTGTTCCAGATATTTTTCAGGCTCCAGATGGGATGAATATTAAATGGATCCTATGGAGAATATAACAAAAGAATGGCTGCAAAAAGATAAGAGCGTTCGATAACTTTCACGTCTGTCATTGAGAGAGGAACTGCTGAAGAATTCAGGTGTTTTATCCCTTTAGCCCCTTGCTCTTGCTTTAAACACTGAAATTTTCTCCATAAAATCGCCAGAGAAGGAAAATCTTATGATCGGTTTGAAAATCGAGTTTTTAAACGGCTCCCGCGTCAAAGCCTTCTCGAAATTTTCCGCAGTCTTAAAAGCAATTTGGGGTAAAAAATGTAATAAATGAACCAAAGGGCATTTTTGGGGTGAAAACGTGGAATTCATCCCCGAGGCAGCATCCGCGGGGCCGGGACAAAGCCCCGCTCACCTGGAAAAGGAAATAAAATCCAATTTATACCTAATTTTGCCTCTGTCCCCTGGTTTTTCGGGGTGCCCGTGGGCGGCCGACCCCTCTCCTCTTTTCCTTCCTTTCCGCATTAAAAAACCACAACCAAATCAAAGGGAAATTAAAGGGCTGAAAAACTCGCGGGAAAATCCTCAGCCAATCCCTCCTCCCGCAAAATCCAAATTCAGCCTCAAATTGTGTCAAATCCCGAGCTTTTTCCCCCCGAAGCCGAGGGGTCCCCGGGGCCCCGGGAGCTCCGAAATCCTCAAAGCTTTTAACTTTCAACTTGGCCTTGACCTCGGGGGTTCCAGCCCCGACCTTTTCCTGCCGGAACGGGTCGAGCCCCCGGGCAAACACTGGCCGGGGGCGACCAAATGGGGCTGGGGGCGAGAGGGAAGGGGTAAAAAGGGCAGCAAAGAGGAGGGGAAGCGGCGCTGAGGGAAGGAAGGAGCTCTGGGGAGGTTGAAACTGCTCGGGTTTTTATTTTATTTCTTTTATTTGATCTCCCCACACCACCACGGCTGGAATTGAAAATCAGCGAAGGCGGAGATTTTTTTAGGCATGGATTTGAGGTGTTGGGAATCTTTCTCTATTGGGAAATAGGGAAAATATATGAAAATAATCCCTATTTCCCTATATTTCCCTAATGTTCGGGGTATTGCCCTGCTTCCAGCAGCGAAATTTGGGGGTTCCTGAGCCCGCCATCATCGCTCCTAACCCGCATTCCTACCGGATTTCTGTCCCTGCAAGTCCAGCGCTGTCGCCGCTTCTCCGAGTTGGGGGTTGGTAGCCCAAAGAGCCGCAAAAAGGGAATTTTTATTATTAATTTTATTTTTAATGGGCTTAGATTGTCTTGGGGTCAGAAGGCAGAAATCTCTGGGTTCATTCACACGAAGGAAAAGACGCCGATGCTGAGGCTGCCTTTGGGGGGAATCTCGGCAAAGCTTTTCCCAAGAAAGACTTTTGGGAAGAAAACAGAGGGGAAAAGGGGAAAAAAATCTGTTGGCACTGAACAGACAATAAAAAAATACCTGGATGATTTCAAGCGGGTGCTGTTCAATAATTACTTATTCACCCTAAAGTTTTCCAGCCCCGTGGGATCCCTCGTCCCCACGTCCATCTGTCTTTCCCCGTCCTCTCCACCTGCGCCCTTCTCCTGGAACCCCAAAGGGATTTTCTGGTTTATTTTCCCATCTCCCTTTTCCAAATCCTTTCCCTTTGGGATGTTTCCAGGGCCCACTCCGGACTGTCCCAGCACCTCTGCTGGTGTTTTGGGGGATTCCAGAGGCCGCTTTTCCCTTCTCTCCAGGCTTTTAAGGCCGTGAGGGTGAAGTGCTCTCCCCAGGGGGACAGAACTGGGATTTTTGAGGGGTGTAAAACCCTGAGGAAGGGAAGAATGAGGCTGGACAGGCTGGAACGGAGGGAAGGCCCCATTCCCTGGGGTCCATCCTTGCCCTGCTTAGGCCCAGATGAGTCCCGGGCTCTGTGAGGGCTCAGCAGAAACCCCCCAGACCTGCAACGGAATAAACCATTTAAAAACAACCTTAAAAACAAACAACAACAACAACAAAAACCCTTAAATAAATAAATTTAAAAAAAAAAAATAATCTGAGCCTGGATTTTTCCACCCGGCAGCTGCCGTTCCTGGTTGTCCCATTCCTCTCTTATTTCCCCCATTTCCCCACCTCCACCTTCCCCCACAATTTTTATTTTTCATTTCCAAGAAGCAGCCCAGGAGCCACCTCCGTGTCCCCTCCTGTCACGGGCGGGAGGGGTCCCCTCCTCCTCCTCCTCTTCCTCCTCCTCCTCGCCCTCTCCCCTCTCAATAAAAGCATTTTCGCAATTTCTCCAGGACTTTATTGAAGCCGAAGGAATTTTTTTTTTTTTTTTTTTTTTTGGTGGTGCTGGGTTGGATTTATTTTTTTTTTTTTTTTAATCCCCCCCTCCTCTTCCCTCAAGCAGCAACCAATGAGCAAACCTCCGCCCGTTGCGTCAGGCCGCCCCGGAGAGGGAAAAAAGCAGCTCTGGGGGCGGCTCGCAGCCTTTTTAAAAAGATCCGGAGACCCCCCTCGGGCCGGGCAGTGCCCGGGCGCTGCCGAGCAGCCTCTCCCCATGCCCCGGCCCCCGCGCCGCCCCCCATGCAGCCCCCGGGCCTCGAGGGGCTCCTGGCTCCGGGCGGCTTCGCAGGCGTCCAAGCCAAGGGGCTGCTGCCTCCTCCTCCTCCGGCCGCCCCGACCCTCCCCGGGTCTTCGCCTCCCCCCGGGATGAACCCCGGGTACCCCCCGGAGGCTCCCCCGGAGCCGCCCAAGGCCCCGCCGGGCGCCGCAGCCTCTGCCCCGCTGCCCTACGGTTACTTCGGCAGCGGGTACTACTCGTGCCGCGTGTCCCGCAGCTCGCTCAAGGCCGGCCCGGCGCAGGGACCTTTCCCCGCAGAGAAATACCTGGAGTCCGCCGGGGGAAGCGAGGATTTCCAGAGCCGTCCCGCGGAGTTCGCTTTCTACCCCGGTTACGGCGCGCCCTACCAGCCCGTGGCCGGCTACCTGGACGTGTCGGTGGTGCCCGCGCTGGGCGAGCCGCGGCACGAGGCTCTGCTGCCCGTGGATGGGGGCTACCACCAGCCCTGGGCGCTGGGAGGGGGCTGGAGCGGGCAGATGTGCTGCCCCAAGGAGCAGGGCCAGCCCGGCTTCCTCCTGAAATCCGCCTTCGCAGGTAAACCCGGCTCCAGGGGACGCGGTTCCACGAAGGGTTAATATTTCCTGGGTTTGGATGGGGTTTTTATTATTTTATGTGTTTTGGGTTTTTTTTTAATCCTGGGGGGCTGTTCTCGCTGTGCTGGGGGTTGGGGGGTGGGGTGGTTTGAGAGTTGGAGCGGATTAGGGTTCACCAAATAATTATTATCAATAGTAATAATTGAATTAATCACGGCCATGTCTAACTCCGAGCAGGGAGGCAGAAGGTGATGGATGGGGGTGCGAAGGAGCATTTCCCGGAATTTAAAGGACGATTTCTCAGAATTCAGATGATCACTTACCGGGGTTCAAATGATCATTTTTCGGGTTCACATGATCATTAATCCGTGTATAGATGAGGGTACTAAGGGGGTTCAGTGGTATTTTTAAGGTTCAGACGATTATATTTTAGGGGTCCAGGCGATGATATTTTGAGGTTTTAGACAGTGATATTATGGGGGTTTAGGAGATTATATTTTGAGGGTTCAGACGATGACATTTTGGGGGCTCGGACGATGATATTTTGGGGCTAAGACAGTGACAGTTTGGGGTTCAGGCAGTGACATTACCCGGGTTCCTCTGGTGACACCCTCGGGGTTCCCACGGTGACATCCCCGCTCCCCGGGATGACCCCGCGCCAGGCCGGGGGCAGCGATGGGGTTTTGGGGGCTCCGAGGGGCTCGGGGGGGGGCCAGGGGAAGAGGAGGGGGCTCCTCCCACCCCCGGCTGGGGATGGGTTTGTCCCCGGCCCTGCTGAAACCGCGGAGATATTAATTAAAGTGATTTAAGTGATTAAAGTGATTAATTAAAGAGCGCTGGACACGTCGCTGATCTGCCGATACATGGATTTCACCAGCACAAAAAAGAAATTTAAAAATGCGGGGCATTAAAAAGGAATCTTTAAATATCCAGAGGGGGGGAATATAGAACTTAAAAGTCTTTCAATATTTAGAGGGAGAATGTAGAACTTAAACATTTTTAAACACCGAGAGGGAGAGTGTAGGACCTGAAAATATTTCAATATTTAAAGGGGAAATGTAGAACTTTAAATAGCAAGAGGAAGAATATAAAACTTAAAATTTTTCAACACCAAGAGGGAAATATAGAACTTAAAAAAATTTAAATACCTAAAGGGAGAAAGTAGAACTTTAAAATCTTTCAATATCAAGAGTGAGAATACAAGACTTAATAACTTGAAATACCAAGAGGAAGAATACAGAACTTTAAAACCTTTCCGTACCGAGGAGGACAACATAGAATTCGATAAAAAAAACCAAAAAAATAAAAATTGAAAGTCAGAATATAGAAAATCAAAGATTTTAATACCAAGAGGGACAATATAGAACTCAATTTTTTTTTTTTAATAGCGGGAGGGAGAGCACCGAACCGAACATTTTCAAACCCCGCAGTTCGCAGCGGGTTCAGGGAGGGGCGATGCGGGGAGCTGAGCGCGGGGCGGGCTCGGGGGGGTTTTGGGGACCCCCGGCAGTGACCGCGCTGTGTCCCCAACCCGCAGAGCCGGCAGGGCCGTGTCCCCAGGAGGGCTGCGCCTTCCGGCGGGGCCGCAAGAAGCGAGTGCCCTACAGCAAGGGGCAGCTGAAGGAGCTGGAGAAGGAGTACGCCAGCAGCAAATTCATCACCCGAGACAAGAGGAGGAAGATCTCGGCCGCCACCAACCTGAGCGAGCGGCAGATCACCATCTGGTTCCAGAACCGCCGCGTCAAGGAGAAGAAAGTGGTGGCCAAAATCAAAAACAGCGCCGGCGGCACGCCCTGAGGGGTCCGCCTGGGTCACGGGAACCTCCCTTGGCCACCGGGACCCCCCCGTTTGTCACCGGGACCCCCCTGTTTGTCACCGGGACCCCCCTGTTTGTCACCGGGGCACGGGGACCCCTGTTTGTCACCGGCATCCCCCACTGGTTACCGGGACAGCAGCATCCCCCTTCTGTCACCGGAACACCGGGATCCCCCCGATTGTCACTGGCACACCGGGACTCCCCACTTGTCCCCGGGACCCCCCGTTTGTCCCCGAGACCCCCCGAAGGAGGGGACACCGCCCGCTGTGCCCGGCACGCTTCGCTCCTGCCTTACACCAGAGCGCTCCAAAGATTCCCAAACCCAAATCGAGCCCGCCCAAATAGCGCGAATTAACCCCAAAAAACCCGCCGCTCCCGGCTCTGCGGTTGGTTTGGTTGGGTTTTTTTGTTGTTGTTTGTTTTCTTAAATAACAAAAAGAGCGCTGAAAGCGGTAAAAAAGAATCTCCCGGATTCAGGCGGAATTATCCAAACGCACATTTAAAGGAGAATAAATTAATAAACAAACCCGCGTGCTTTCCAGAAAAACGCCCCTGAATTAATTGCAGAATTAATTGCATAAAATTGAATGTACAGGACATACTATGACCTATGCAGGCACCCATTTATAAAGACATGTACTACTTTTTATTATAATTTTTTTTTTTTTTTTTGCGAGCGGTTATATATAAAAGTTCCATATGTACATGCACATATTTAGCGGTATTTTACCTATTTTTCCCCCCAGCCCCGCGATTTTTTGTGTTTGCGTGTTTCTGTATTAGCCGGTTGTATAAATGCATGATTAAAGGCGCTGTAGCCCTGTGTGGATACATAAAAATTATAAAATATATACTCGGAGAAAGGTGTATAAACATTTATAACCAGCAAAAAATATCCGTCTTCACCGCTTATATTTTGGCACGGTTAAAGGCGACCCCAAAACCCCGCTTTGGTTTGTGCTGAAATTTGTGGATTTGTACCAGCGATTCCCACCCCCCCCCTTTATTAACACCGAATTTTCGCCCCAGGTCCCACCATGTGTACTGGGAGAAACATAAAGTTATTTTGGTTGGTGTTGGCGAAGCGGAATAAATGGGGTGAAATTAAATATATAAATTAACTATATTAAGATTATTTTATTTTATTTTATTTTATTTTATTTTATTGATTTTTTTTTTTTCTCGACTCTTTTCTGGTTGGGGGGAAGCGCCAGCTCCACGCTGACAATTTCTTTGTCTCCTATCTTGCTGTTTTGAGGCAGAGGCCCTCGCTGAAAACACTTGAAACTCCTTAAAAAAAACCCTCAAAAGGCGAATAAACTCCACCGGTACCAGCAAAATTAGCCTTTCCCCCCCGGATTTAGGTTCTTTTAGAAATTCCGAGTTTTAAGCGGCTTTTTGCCCTAAATAATGATGATTTTAGGCAGGGTTTTTTTGCTTAAGAAAGGATTTATTGAACATCTGCAGTGGCTCTGGATTCCCGCAGATTCCTGAGCAGTGGAGCAGAGCCGGGGGAGCTCTCCTTTGTTTTTTTTTTTTTCCCTTTCCCCCCATTTTTTCTACGTTTTCCCCTTTTTTTTCCCAAATATTCCCTCCCTGGCCTCGTGGAGCGAAGCCTTTCCCTGGTGACGTCACAACCCCATGGAAGGGAACGGCCAATGGCCGGGGGTTTCGGGTTATGACGTTCTCAGATGAGGAGTGGCTTATGTCATAACCCCGCCCCGGGCAGTTCCGCGGTCCCCGCCCGCCAAAAAAAATTCCCTAAAAAAAAGCAGGAAAAGGGATTTTTTTGGCCTCGCGGGTGTGGATCCAGGAGCTCTTCCCCAATCCAAACCCTGCTCCGAAATCCTCAGATTTTCTCCAATCGGCGTTTATTCATTTTTATTTTCTAATTTCTGCCCCCGCAGGGAGAATCCCTCCATGTTTGGGAATATCTGGATTTTCTGAGCACGTGGAGGGATGAAAACCCCAAAATCCGCCTGATTTTCCCCCCGATTTTACCGGTAATGAACTTTCCCAACCCAATTCTTGCGTGTCTGCGAAGGCGGTGTCACCGACCCTCGCATGTCCCCCAAAGGAAGGCAAATAATCCCATAAAATCAAAGTAAATCCAGCTGGATTTACGGCTTTGGGAAGGGTCGCTCCTCTCAAAGCTCCCCTCCACGGTCAAGGTTAATCCTTTTAGGGAAAGAGGTTGGGTTTTTTTCCCCTTTTCCTCGCAGAGATCTTTTCCCGGTATTCCCCAAACCAGCTGGAAAACCCCCAGACCCTTCCAGCCCAGTGGGAAACTGAGGTGAAACTGGGAGATATAGCTGAAACAAACTGGGAAACTGGGCTGAAACTGGGAGATATAGCTGAAACAAACTGGGAAACTGGGCTGAAACTGGGAGATATAGCTGAAATAAACTGGGAGACACCGCTGGAACTGGGAGACATCGCCATCCCCCGCCCCCAGCCGCCGTTCCCAGCTCCAGCCCCCGGCCCCGGAGCGGAAAATGCAGCTGGGAAGGGGAGGAGGAGAAGTCTCGCGGAGAGCTGTAAAACCTTCCCGCGGCGGCCTCAGCAAAGGGCGAGAAGGGCCCGACATCCTCGTAAAACGCCGGGAAGGAGCCGCTGCCGGGGGGCGCCGGGCCAGGTGAAGCCTCCTGCACCCCTCCCTTTGCCGTTGAACTTGAGACTCGCAAAACCCGGGCCAGAGCAGCACGAAAAACTGGCCTAAAACAGCTCCAAAGCTGGCCTAAAACAGCTCCAAAAACTGGGTTAAAACAGCTCCAAAGCTGGGCTAAAACAGCCTCAAATCTGAGCTAAAACAGCCTCAAAACCTGGGGCAGAGAGGCACCAAAACCTGGGCTAAAACAGTCCCAAAATCTGCGTAGAACAGCCCCAAACCTGGCCTAGAGCAGCCCCAAGCCTGGCCTAGAGCAGCCCCAAAGGTGGGCTAAAAAGCCTCAAAACCTGTGGCAGAGTGGCACCCAAATCTGGGGCAGAGCAGCCCCAAATCTGGGCTAAAACGGCCTCAAAACCTGGGGCAGGAGAGCCCCATAATCTGGCCTAGAGCAGCCCCAAAACGTGGGCTAGAACACCCCCTAAAACTGCGGAAGAGCAATCCCAAAACCTGGCCTAGACGGACCCTCTCCCCACTCCTCTCCCCCTTTCCTCTCTCCCCTCTCTCCTTTCCCATTTTCCCCCAAAACCAAACCCAAAATCCCCTAAAGAGTCCCAAAGAGGCTCTGGGATCACCAAACACCTCTCCGAGTTTCCCTCCCCGGTTTTATTTCCTTTGACTCCTTCCTTTTGTTCAAGTTCATTCCCACCGCACAAAGTCTCTGTCTGGGCTGGGGTTTTTGGTTTTTGTGTTGGTGGTTTTTTTTGTTTTTTTCCTCCTCTTTCCCCTTCAAAGGATTTTGTCATTGAACTTGAGCTCGAGCCGTAAACATTCCTGGGATGTCATTAACGGCGACCTCAGCCTGCTCTGCCTTCCCCCTCTCTCCCAAAGTATATTTTTTTACCCCCTCGCCCCCTTTTTTCCCCAGTCCGGGGCCCCTAAAATAAACCCAAATATTTCCTTTCATACCTACAAAAAGGATTTCCCCCTTCTACCCTCTCCATCTATTCAAGAATTTAATTATTTATTAAATCTTTAATTATTTCTGGGGGCTTTTTTTGTTTTTAATGTGCGAGCCGCCCTTGTCGTTCCAGACCTGCGAGCAAATGAGCGAAACAGGAAAACTCCACATTGCAGTTAAAATATGGTTTAGATTTTGTTACTTTGAATAATATCGTACATCTCAGAAATTTAAAAATGAATTTACTCCTCTCCAGCCCTTCCAGTTTTTTGTTTTGTTGTGGTTTTTTTTTAATCGGCCTTCAACCCTGCGCCAAGACAAAACTGATTTTTTTTCCCCACTGAAATCCATTCCCCCCCATCTCTGCTAGATTATTTAATTGCTTTTCATAAAATTAAAGATTAAAAAAAAATACACCACGGAATGAGTTTATTCTCTGCAGCGTTGATGGCTCACACCACTGGGATGAAACAATCCCAAAACAACAACAAAAAATCATTTTCCTTCGGGTTTTTCCTACCAGTCCTCAAAATTAGCATCCAAGTGAGGAATATTTCAGTTTTCCGAGCTGGAATTGAACAGGGCCGCAGTTTTCTGCTGGGGTTTGGTTTATTCCCGATTCCTGCTGCAGGGCTGCGTGTGCTGAATGTTAATTCGGGAAAAATCCGCATTACGGAGCCGGCCGGGACTTTTTTGTCTCAACCAAACAGCAGAGAGAGAAAAAAACAAAATAAAATTTTAAAAGAGGCACTTTTCAATTCATCTCAAGCAGTTTTGAGGCTTTATTTTGATGAATAAACCCTTTTTCTTTTTTCTTTTTTTTTCCCCCCAATTTTTTTTATTTTAAAGGCGAGGCCGAATATTTGAATTTCGCTGCATCCCTCAGGCTCTGCAGCCCTCTTCGACAGCAAAATTTTAAAAAGTCTGAAAAAAGAAGATTCTCGTGAGCAGGAGGAAAAACTGGAGCCAGGTGGTGAAATCAGGGGAAACCCCGATTTTTTTCCCAAAGATTTTCGCCAAGGGATCCTGCGCTCCACGGGAGATACCTGCTGGGAGAGGAAAAACCCTTTAGAAACTTATACTATAGTATATTATATATTGAAATATATATATATATAAATAAATAAAATAACTATAATGATAAAGGAAAATAAATGTGTAATTATAAAATAAAATAGAATTATTTTATCAACTATTATTGTATCATCTTTTATAAAACAATAACGCTTTACATTAGCTATTATATTATATTTTTATTTATATTATTATATTTTAAAATATTACAAATACATTATAAACTTTATTGCTTCATGTAGCAGTCTCGTGGCTTCTCCTCTTTTTCCGGCTGCAAAACCTCTCCCTGGGAACTGCTGGAAGCCCCTCTGAGGATGGAGCTGATCCTTCCTCCTGCCGCTCCCAAATTCCAAAGGAGCGGGAATTTGGGGATTTGGGATTCCTTCCCTCCATCTACGGGGAAAATTCCGCCTGGGTGGAAGGAGGGAATCTCAACCGTCTGAGAATGCGGAGCGAGGGAAAGCAGGGATGGAAACGCTCCCTCTTCTCCTCCCAGAGAACATCCCGAGGGAATCTCCGATTCCAAAAGGTTTCGGGTGCTGGGTGTCCTTGGAATCACAGGAAATGGGATTGGGAATTATTTCAGGGATCCTTGGCTTTTCCCTTTTCCCTTTTTTTCCCTTTTCCCTTTTTTTCCCTTTTCCCTTTTTTTCCCTTTTCCCTTTTTTTCCCTTTTCCCTTTTTTTCCCTTTTCCCTTTTCTTTCCTTCCATTTTTTTCCCTTTGTTTTTTTAACCCTGGACAATCCCAGTTAATCCAGGATATCTCCTCACCTCTGAACTCGAAAAAAACCACCACAAAAACATACAAAAATTGCTGATTCTGGGTTTCTCCTTCCACAAGGACAGTTCTTCCACCTGTCAGCCATGGAACCAAATTTCTTCACCATCCTGCCTGATATTCCGCAAGAGTGCGCCTGAACTCTCGGATGCTGGCAACACACAACTTCCCCAGTCAAGAGCACAGGAAAAAAAAAAAGATACACAAACCCCAAATTTTCGGCCGATTTAAAAATTTTTTTAACACACCTCGGTGCCTTCAGCTTTCTGAAAGAGCGGCCGTGGAGGATTTAGCGGTGTGTAAACCGCCGTGCCTGGTTAAATTTAACAACGTGTGTAAAGGCTGAGCCGGAGGAGCCGGGCAGGTTGTTCTTGTTAAAATTCCTGCTCGGAATGACACGGCAGGTTTGGGGTGGGCTTCCTGGCATCCCACAACATTCCAGCATCCCTGGCTTTCCTGAAAACCCCTCGGAACTGTCTCATTTCTCTTTTTCCCTGATCTCACATTATTCAGAGATGAACCCTGTCTTTGCTCCTGTTCCTCAGGGATTTTTTTTTGTTTGTTTCTCAGGGGTGTTATTTCAGATTCCTCGGTGCATTTATCAAGTTATTTATCCTTAAGTGTGTTTCTCCAGGACCAAATTTTGATTTTGGCAGGTTTTACCCCAATCCCGGCTCTTTCCCTGGGATTTATTTTTTTTCCCCCTGCAACTCCTTGGATTTTCACAAGCTGAGGAAGGTCAGTGGTGCTTTTACAGCAAGCTCTGGTTTATGGGTGTTGCCCTTCCTGACAAAAACCCGATTTTTTTTTTTTTCCCCGCTTCCATGAACTCCATCACCCCATAATTTAGGAGGGGGTTTAAGGAATCCTGTAGGTCTGCCCACAGAGTTCCCTATAGAACCATCACTTAAATAAATATTTAGGTGGAAGTCCCACACCTTCAGCTTTATCATGGGGGGGGTTGGTTTTGGGGTACCCTACAAATCCTGGGGCTGATTTGGTCCCCCAGAGGGGCTGGGCATGGTCGGAGCAGAGCAGGATGGAATTTTCCTCTTCCCTGGCAGTGGAAAAAGAGGGAGAAAATCTCCCTGAGTACCAAGAATTTCAGGGAAATCAGGGAATTTCTGCTGAGGAACCTCTGGGAAATCAGTGCTGCATTTGTAACCCACACTCAGAGAGGTTCTGTCCCCGCCTTGTCACTTTGGCCTCATTAAATAATGAGATTTTCCTCAGGTGACTCAGAGCAAATGGAAAAAGGGACAAAGCTCAAACCTGGAGCTGTGCAAAGTCCTGGTTCTGAGGGGACTCGGAACAAAAGGAAAAGGGGACAAAGCTGGTGGTTTTGGCAGGGTCCCATTTCTGGGAGGAAAGGGAGGCTGTGACATAAGAAGTCCTGAGTGTGCCCTCACCCTCGGCCTCACTGTTCTGCTTGTTCTTCTTTACCTCTCCAGGATGAATCTGGCTGAATTTTGGACACTGGGAATTGCAGTTCTCCCAGCCCATCTCCACAGGGTTTTCTGTGGCTTCATCCCTATAAATCCATGGGGATATTTCCCACCCCAAATCTCAGGGTTTTTTGCTTCTACTTCTCCCCTGGATCATTTTCTGTCCCCAGATCCTTGGGCCTTGGGCCATCAGCCACCCCGAATTCCTGTCCCTGTCCCAAGCTCCAAGGATGTGAAATCTGGGATGAGATTCCCAGCCTCGCTTCCCGCTGCTGCGGCTCTGTCTGCCGCCAGTCCCGCGTCCTTCCTGGGAGGGATTTTGGCAGTTTTTCCCTCCATCTGCGCTCGGCCCTGGCATTCCAGGAGCCTCGGGGCTGCACAGGCACATGGAACAATGGAAAATGTGCGGGAAAGGGCCTGGAAAGGACTGGGAAAGGGTTGGGAGAGGCCCTGGAAAGGACTGGAAAAGGCCTAGAAGATAACTGGGACAGCACGGCAGGCTCTGGAATTTGTCCCATCCTGGCACTGTCCCTGCCTCCTGCCATGCTCCACACCCCGAAACCCCACACAGAGGTGAAGTGGTGGAATTAGGAAACCTCCATAAAACATTCCCAAGTTTTTGAACACAGCTTCCCAGAATCCTGGCGCTCCTTCCCCTTCCCCGCCCAAATTCTGGGAGAAAAAGGGGAACATTCAGGCCTTGGGTTTCTCCAAGACACAAAAATAAACCTTGGCTGGTCTCCGCAGCCTCAGCGTGAGCTCAGAGCCCTGAAATTAAATTTTGTTTCAATAAAATAAAATAAAAACTTCTGGATCGCAGTTGCTGTAAAGGATTTAATGGATTTCAGCAGCCCCAGGAGCTGAGGCCGGATCCCACCCTGGGCCTGGAGAGGTTTGGGATGAACTTCTGGCTTTGCCATCATCCTAAATTTTATTTCTGCATCTGGCAGTTGTAAAACCACGCCGGGATCGCAGCTGCAGAAGAGCCAACGGCGTTTACGGCCCAAACCCCAAAGAAATCCCCCCAAACCTGCCCAGAGTCTGGCAGCAGCCCCAAAACACCGCAGAGAACCCCAAAACTGTGGGGTCACTTGGGCAAGCTCTGTGGGGCCACCCCAAAGTTCTGGGACACCCCAAATCTCTGTGGGACACCCCAAAGCTGTGTGGTTACCCCAAAAGTGAAAAGGGTTGGGGGTGGCACGTTAATAAATTCAATAAGGGGTGTAGCTAATAACAATATAATTAATAAAATAACAGGTTTAACTATTAATAATTAATTCAATTATGGCTTTAATGAATAATAATATAATTAATTCAATAATGGGTGGCTCCCAGGATTAATATCCCAGTTATTCCTGGGAAATCCCAGCTCTGGATCTCAGGAGGATCCAGCTGCCAAACCCCGAGGGGAAAAACACCTGGAATGAAAAGGAAGTGGCTGAGGCGCTGTCCCGGCTGTGGCATGTTGGGGAAAGGTTTTGGAGGCAGCCCCGGGAGATTTCCCTGCCCTTAGGATCAAAATCGAGCTGGGTTTGGGGTCACGCAGGTGGGGTGAGGGTTGGTCCCACAGAATTCCCACACCTTGGAATTGTGTCCTTCTCCGTTCCAGTGGCGGGGCGGGGGGGGAAGTTGTGCTTGGAGCTGTGGAACATAAAATGAAAGTATTAAAAAAAAAATAAATAAATGGAAAGGAAAGGGAATATGAAATGGAATATGAAATAGAGTACGAAATGGAATATGAAATGGAATATGAAATAGAATACGAAATGGAATGTGAAATGGAATATGAAATGGAATGAAACTGAACTGACCGAGATGCCCGCGCCGCCACTGCCCGGGTGCGGAGCTCTCCGCGGTGCTGCCGGCCCGGGCTCCGAGCGCCCCGAAACCAGCGGGGCCGAGCCCCTGGAGCCTGCCGGGGGCAGTGACGGGAAAACAACAAAAACGCATTTATTATCCCTGTTCCAGCACCGCGGGACGTGATCCTGTGTCATTTCCCTGTGAAAATAACACATTTACATTTATTATCGTTGTTCCGGCACCGCAGGACGCGAGCCTTGATCAAATATTTCCCTGTGATCTCAAAGGAACCAAACGCATCTGGGCAGAGCGGAGCTGCCAGGCTGGGGATGCTCCCATTCTGGGGGCGCAGCCAATTAGATTATTATTATTATTATTATTATTATTATTATTATTATTATTATTATTATTTTCTAATGGTATAGTATAGTACAGTACAGTATAGTATAGTATAGTATAGTATAGTATAGTATAGTATAGTATAGTATAGTATAGTAATAATTTAAATATTTGATTATTTGCTATTTCATTATTTAATAATAATAATAATAATAAAATAATTGGCGAGCCAATTTTCTTGTTATTATGTTATTCTATTACTTGGAGACACTCCGGTCTTTCACTTGTTATTCAGGCAGCGCCCTAAAATTTACTCTTACAATTTAATTCTGAAGGAATTCCAATATTTAAATGCAAATCCTCACTGAATTTGTGCAGTAAAGGAAAAAAAAATTGCTTTTCACCTGGCAGGGATTGACTGCTCAGGCTTTGAGAGGGTTTGAGTAGGGGAAAAATATGAAAAGGCTTTTTTTTTTTTTTTCCCCTCCCCACTTTGCAATCAGTTTGGAAATTCCCCTCGTGGGATTAGGCCTCATGAAGCTGTAAGACCATTTTTTAATAATGATGGCAAAATGAGGAGAGTAGGACTGTGCTGATATCCGCTTCCTGGATCAGATTTGTTATTTTAGGTTGACATATTTAATACTTTTAAACAGAACTCTTTTTTTAAACAGAATAATTCTGCTTCAATCACAAGGCCGCTCTAATTCCTGCCTCCATTCCTGCACAAAACCCTTCCCAACCTGCTGGATGCTGGATCGGCTTTTTCCCTTATTTTTTACAGCCCTCGGCTGAGGCGGGACTTTGCCCCCAGCAGCAGCAAATGCAGCTGGGATTTAAGGGGTTAACTCCATTTAAAAAGCTGAATTTATGGGATTTTATGGGATCCTTTTAACTCTCAGCGCAGCTCTGGCCCGCCCGGCCTTTCCCGTTCTTCCTTCTGGAAGCTTCTCCCCCTTGGCCTGTGCCAAAAAAAAAAAAAAAAAATTCCAGGTTTTCCCATTTTCCCGGCTTCCAGCGGGAATTTGTTTGTTTGTTTTTCCCCTCATTCCTCCTTTTTTCTTGGAGTTTTTCCTGATGGTTCAAAGGACTCTTTTAACGAGGTTTTCCTCTTTTTTTTTTTTTTTCCCCGGATATCCTCTCCCCGAGCTGCGAATCCTCACCGTGGTGGGGACAAACATTTCCTTTCCATGAAAGTTTTCCCAAAGCTTCTCCCTTGGGAATCACTGAAAGATTTCCAGGGTTTAAAAAAAAAAAAATCAATTTTTTAAAATTTATTTCCCTCTTTTTCCTCTCCCCGCCAGCTCCGGGGCACCTCCAAAGCGAAATCGAAGCCAAAGAGCCACTCCCGCCTGCCATAAAAAAATCCTGGAAAACGCTTCCCTGGATCTCCCCCGGCCTCCCAGGGAAGAGGACAGCTGGAAAAAAAGTTAAAATAAATCGCATTTCAAAAATGTGCCCCAAAAGTCGGTTTCAGGATCCTGATTTTGCAGATAGGAAAAATGAGGGGCGGGGAGGAAGGGAAAAAAGCTTTTTGATGCGGCAGAATGAAACTGAATTAAAGGGAATTAAACTCAATTAAAAGGAATGAAACTGAAATAAAGGGAATTAAAGAGGGGATAAATTCTTGCCAGGGTTTTGCTGCCCGGACCAGGTGGCAATTCTCTTTGCTTGACGGGAGAGTGTATTTCATAAATAAAAAGCTGTTTTGGTGAAAAAACCAGAATGGGGTGGGGGACTTTAAATCTTCTGTGTGGGGTTAAAAAAAATGTTTTAAAAGATAAATTCAGCATGGAGGGGATGAGAAGAAACAGATTTTTTAATGGTTTGATCACTCATGGATGGTTGGTTCAGAATTTTATTTTAAAATTCTGTTTATTTTTAACTCTATTTAATTTAAAATTCTGGATTATTTTTAATTCTGGTTCCTTTTCAATCCTGTTTATTTTTAATTCTGGGTTATTTGTAACTCAGTTTTCTTTTCAATTCTGGGTTTGATTTTTTTTTTCCGCAGAGCCAGATCGATGAACTCCGCAGTGTCTTATCCCCCCCCAAATTCCCGGTGTTTTCCCCCATCTGCCTTTCCCATTTCACAACCCTCGCCCGTGCCAGAAATTTGAGCTTTTGCCGGGAAGGAGCCGTAAACCTCCACCCCCCACCCCGAGCATCCCTGTATCAGCTCAGCTCCAGCCGGGATTGCCCTCTCCTGGAGGATGGGGAAATTCCCATCCCAAAACCTCCCAATCCTCCCTTTGGGGCTGGAATTCCCGCACCTGCCAGATCCCGGCGATTATTTGGCTCTCCTGGGACGCGCTGTCCTGGAGCAGAGGATTTTCTCCCCCAAAACTTTGCGGTGAGAACCGATTTTCCCCGGGGGTGATGGGGGATGGCAGAGGCCTGGAAAAAGAAGGGAAAAGAGCAGGGAAATATCTTCCCTCGTCTCCCACCGTCTCCAGCTGCTGCTGCCAGAGGATGGAGAACCTCACTCACTCCAGAGGCTGGGACATTCCCTCCCTCAGCCGAGGTGTTTTCCATTCCTGCCCCTTTTCCCCAGAAATTTCAGTGAATTCCCACTTTCCCTGCCGGCTCCGAGCTTTTTCCGCACTCGGTTAATTGCTGCTCGTTAATTAATCGAGCCCGGGGCTCCCTCTAGCGTCGCTCGGGTCCCATCCTCACCCCCGACCATTTCCACAATTTCCCGATCCTTTTCCCTGGTTCTGTGTTCTCGACACCTTTTAAAAATTACAAAACGCGCCGGTTTAAGTAGCTATTAATGGACAAAATGGGGGGAAATTAGGAAAAATAAGCAGGGGTGGGATTTTGCAGATTTTGGGGAGCAGGAGATGGATCAGAACTTCATAGAGAGGAAAAAAACCACCCCAAACCCAACCCGTCCCAACTTTGGTACGGAATAATCTGAGAGGGAGGAGAAGGGGCACGAGTGTCAAAGTCTGGATTCCCTTTCCAGGCCTTTTCCAGCTCTTTCCCAGGGCCCTTTCCCAGCCCTTTTCCAGGATCCTTTTCCAGTCCATTTCCAGTCTCCTCCAGGCCCTTTTCCAGGCCCTTTCCCAGCCTTTTCCAGCCTTTTCCAGCCCCGCCGCTCCCCCCAGCCAGCGCTGCCCCTCTGACAAGCCAGAACCACACCCTGTGAAATTCCGCTGATTTTCCCCAATTTCCCCCAATTTTTCCACCCTCGCTGCCCTGAACCCTGCCCTGACGTGCTCCTGGCCCCTCTGACTGCTGCTCCCGGAGGAAACCGAGGCACGGAGCCACGAGTGACTCCCAAAAATTCTTTCAGAACCGTTTCGGCTTTTCCAAGGGTTGATTCCTGCCCCTTTTCCCTGCAAGGAACTCAGGATCCTTTCCCTTCTTCCAATAATCAGATTTTTGATAATTAAAAAAAAAAAAAAAGCCCTTCCTTTTTACAGAGACACCCTGAAACTTCAATCCTGTTTTTTTCCTTGTTTCTGTTCTCCCTCCCCAATTCCCTGAAAGATTCTTTCAGAGCAGTTTCAGACTCCCACGTCCGCCTGGGCCGCTCTGTTATTTTTTTGGGGGGTGTCTCCTCCTCTCTCCTCGCTCCCTTCCCTCCTCCCCCGAGGGCTGGGATATTCCTTTTTTTCCCCAGAAATTTCCTCTCTTTTTTTTTTTTTTTTTTTTCCTTTATTTTTTTTCTTCTTTTTTTCCCTGAGAATTCCCGTCTCTGGGGCCCCCGGGCTCGCCGCGAGTGCGAGCAGCAATAAATCACGGGATGGCGGCCGCCGCTCCTTCCTGCCCTCCTCCGGGGGGCTGCAGGTACGCAGCCCGCAGTTCTCGGCAGAGTTGTCTTTTCTCGCATCCCGCTTTGTTCGGGTGAGGATTTTGGGGGGTTTGGGGGCGGTTGGGGTGTTTTCTCCCTGTGATCCGCGGCAGACGCACATCGGGTTTCGAACCCCGCTCACTCGAGACCGTGACCTGCGACCTCCAAGGTCAGACGGCTCCGATCCCAAGAACAACATCCCCGAGTCCGCAGGGGCATCTCCGCCTCCCTCCGCCTGTCCGTCCCGAAATTCCTCCGCACAAATCCCTCCTCCTCCTCCTCCTCCTCCTCCTCCTAGGAAAGGGGGAAAAAAAAACCCAAAAACCAGCACATTAGTAAAAATAATATATGAGGGGTAGTGGCTCTGGGGGGTGGGGAGAGACCTTCAAAAGAAGAGAAGAGACCTTAAAAGGCCCCAATCTGCCAGGACGGGAATTAAACGGGATCAGGATGCTCCCTCGGAGGGAAGGGATGCGGAACACAGTGCTGGGATCCGTGCTTATTTATTTTATTTTATTTTATTTTATTTTATTTTATTTTATTTTATTTTATTTTATTTTATTTTATTTTATTTCATTTCATTTCATTTCATTCCATTCCATTTCATTCCATTTTTATTTATTTATAAATTTTTATGTATGTATGTATGTATTTATTTATTTTGAGGCATTTGAGCGTATTTTACTTCTCGGCGGTGGACGAGCGAAAGCGCCGGGAAGCAGCGCAGGGAAGGAGAGATTTTGGGGGTTATTTCGGGTTTTTTTAAACTCTCTTTGGGATCTGAACTTTCCGAGGGAGAGGAGAAAGGGGGGCTCGGCCACGGAGAGCGTGAAACGCTGACACTGAGCAGAAGGGAGATATAAAGGCACACACACACACAGCCCCAGGAAAAAGAAGGAAAAAAGGGGAAAAAGAGGAAAAATCCCCCGGAGCGGGGCCCGGGGGAGGAGAGCTCCCATCCATCCATTCCCAAGGAGAGTTAATCCATGGATTTTCTTCATCCCGGTGCTGCTTTCCCCTTCTCCCACCTCCTCCTCTCCAAACTCTGGTTCCGGCTCCAAATTTCGGAGATAAAAAAGCGGCAGGAGCAGCGAGCGGGAGCCCTGAGGAGCCACTCCAGGCTGGGATCGTCGGAATATCCAGGAAAACCTCGGGACAAACCGTGCTCATCACCTTCCTGCTGAACCAGGGGCTCTCCCACCATCCTGGGAATGCCAAGGACTCCTTAAAGAAAACCTAAAAAAAACCCCCAAAACAACCCCGCTGGAATCCGAGTTCAGCTCCAGAGGGCCCCGAAATCCCGCGGCTCAAGTCCAGGTCTGACACGGCTCTCGTGACAAAGGTTTGGGGGTTTCAGTTCGGGCTAAATCCCAGGAAAAGCTGCCCGGGGAGAGGGGTGGAGAGTTACGGGATGGGACGGAACTTTGTCCTGGGAGTGGGCTCGTAAAAAGTTGTTCCCGGACAGTTTTCCAAGGGAAAGTGACTTTTCCGAGGGAGGTTTTGCCATGAACGAGGCCTGGGTCTTTTCCAAGGGGAGATTCCTGTCCCTTTTCCCCTGCAAGGGACTCAGGGTCCTTTCCCTTTGCGCTTTTCCAACAAGCAGATTTTTCATAATTAATTAATGAAAAAAAAAAAATTTAGCCGAGACACCCTGAAACTTTAATCCCGGATTTTTCCTTGTTTCCTCCCCGTTCTTCCTCCCCGATTCCCCGCCGGCTCCCGGGAACGCGAAGGGAGCAAATGTCGGCAGCGGGGTCACGGCGGGACGGTCCCGGTTTGTTCCCTCGGTCCCGGTTTGTTCCCTCGGTCCCGGTTTGTCCACTCGGTCCGGGGCTGTCCCCTCGGTCCCGGGCTGTCCCCTGGGTCCCGGTTTGTCCAGAGGTTCGCTGGAAGTTCCCGGGGGTGACATTTGGAGCCTCGGGATCAACACGCGAAGAGGGGCTGGACTAGGGGAAAGTCAGACACTAGAGGGGAAAGGCGGGGCTTTAATTCAGGGATTTAATTCGGGAATTTGATGAAGGAATTTAATTAAAGAACGAGGGGATATGGCTGGAAGAGGAGATGGGAGGCGGACAGGAGATAAAACCCGGGGGAGACTGGGGAAAAGCAGCCGAATTCCACAGGGTGCGGTTCTGGTTCGCCAGAGGGGCAGCCCCGGCCAGGGGGAGCGGCCGGGCTGGAAAAAGATCCTGGAAAAGGGCTCGAAAGGGCTGGGAAAGGGCTGGGAAAGGGCTGGGAAAGAGCTGGAAAAGGCCTGGAAAGGGAATCCGGACTTTGACACTCGTGCCCCTTCTCCTCCCTCTCAGATTATTCCACACCAAAGTTGGGATGGGTTGGGTTTGGGGTGGGTTTTTCCCCCTCTATGAAGTTCTGATCCGTCTCCCGCTCCCCAAAATCTGCAAAATCCCACCCCTGCCTATTTTTCCTTATTTTCCCCCATTTTGTCCATTAATAGCTACTTAAACCGGCTCATTTTGTCGTTTTTTAAACGTCCCGCCAATACAGAACCACGTTAAAATGCAAAATATCAACAACACCCTCGGGCTCGTTCCTGGAAAGGTAAATAAATTATAATTGGGAAAAAATCTATGGAAAGATCCTATGGAAGAAGGGAATTCCCCATTTTTTCCACCTTCTCAGGGAAATCGCATTCCGAATCCATACACAGTATAATATTTACTATCTATTATTTACTATCTATTATTTAATATATAGTATCTGCATACTGTGTTCCTAATCCATATTCTGTGTTTATACTGTAATATTTAATATATAATATTTAACACATGGTGTCCATAATCCATATACATCGTATATTATATAGCATTTAATATTCAGTATTTAAAATAGTCGGTGTTTATAACCTGATATTTAACACACAATATTGAATTTTGCCCCTCTCTGCAGCCAGGTGTGCTGCCAGGGGGGAATCTGAGCACCAGCTCCGCTCAGGGCTCTCCTCTTTTCCTTTTTTTAGTTTTTGGGGTTGAGCTTTCCCAAAATAACCCCGAAATGGGGAGCCTGGAAAAGGAGGGGTGAGGAAACCGCGAGCAGGGAGGGGCTGCGGGGGGGTTCATGTCAAAGAAAATCCTCGGGGAAAAAAAGGGAATTTCCCATTAAAACCGAGCAGGGAGGGCCTGCAGGTTTTTATATTAAATAAAATCCTCGCAAAAAGGGAATTTCCCATTCAAGCCGAGCCCGGGGGCCGGGCCCAGCCGGGTTCGAGCCAGGATTGGTTCGAGCTCCCTCGGGCGCTTTTCCAGCAGAGAATTCCAGAGCCAGGGACCTCCCCCCGATCTTTCCCCCCCCCAAAATCGGCTCATCCCAGCTCCAGCCGCCTCCTCCTCCTCTTCCCTCCCCTTTTCCCGCACTAAATTTGGGGGAAGCGGGGTTCTTCCCCCTCCCAGCGCGGTTTTGGGGTCGGGATCGGCGGCTGCGGCTCCTGCCAGCCCCCCGGGACCCCCATCCTTGTCCCGCCCCCTCGGGCGAAAAATTGGGATTTCCGCCTGGGAAAAGGGTCTGGAGCCCGCCCCCCCCCGGAACCCTCCAGGATCGGGGGACACGAGGAGAAGGAGGATTATATGTATTTTATTTTATTTTATTTTATTTTATTTTATTTTATTTTATTTTATTTTATTTTATTTTATTTTATTTTATTTTAATCTTCACTCAGGCAGGGCTGAAGCTGCTGAGACAGCGCGAAGGTGGGTGAAGCAAATCAATAAAAAAAAAAATTCAGCACCACTCCCCCGTTTTTTACAGCGGGAGAAGAAAAACGAGCAGGAATTGGGGCGGAGAGGAGGCGAGGCTGCGGCTCGCCGTCAAAACAGCGACTCGGTCTAGACAGGGAGGGAAGGTGCTCGCGGTTTTACCCTTTTTTTTTTTTTCCTTCCCTCTCTAGCATAATGGCCCTCGGGTTAAAAATTAATTCGAGTCCCCCTCGCTCTGGAGCCGGGGTCAAACTCCGGCAAGGACAATCTCCGAGCTTTGAAAAATCAGAGGAAAAAAAATGGAAAATTCTGCAAGGATTCCAATGCTGGGGCTGTAACAAGTGGTGCCTCTGCAGAGCTCTGCTGGGATTTCTGCAATTCCAGGGATTTTTTATGGGGAGGGGAAGGTATGGATTGTTTGTTTGTTTGCTTGTTTTTTTTAATAAAGGAAATTCTGCGAGGAAAGGCACGAGGTAAGTGAGTGCTGCTCGGCCGGGGCTGCAGGGGCGCGGGGGTTTTCCCCAGGTTTTGATCATTCTGAGAATTTGAATTTTGATAATTTTGATATTCCCCCGGGAATATTTTATCCTCACCCTCCGCAGAGCTCCGGGTAAAAAACCTCCGGGCGAGCTCGGGTTTATTCCTTCTTTTATTCCCTCCTTATTTCTTTTTTTTTTTTTTTTCACCATAATTTTTATTCGCCGCCCTCTAAAAACGCCTCAAGCTCTCCCAAAGCAGAAATCCCGGGAAAATCCGCATTGCTTCTCCTCCCGCTGGGAATTTTGGGGATTTTTCCACCACTGAGACAATTTTCCAGTATTTCCATCCTTCTTTTATTTCTCTCTTTGGTGGATGGGAGGTGGAGAAATCCTCGGCTCCAAAATCTCGGAAAACCTTCGGGAACATCCGGGCCGAATCTGACCTTTCCTTGGTTTTAAAATAATAAAAATAAAACTAAAAATGGAAAAAAAAATAGTAAAAAAAATTAAAATACTTATAAAATATTTATTAATATTATGCGATAGTTTTGCATGGCTTGATTTTTGGTGAGGAGGGAAGAAGCCAGTGATGATGATGATAATAATAATAGTAATAATTCAACCTCACTCTTTCTACTTACATGGCTTTTTCCCGGCGCGATTTCCCCTTTTCTCCTCTATTTTTTTCCCGACTTTCCGGTGGGATGGGAAGGAAGGATCTTGGCTGGACTTGGATCCCGAAGGTCCAAATTTCCCAGGATTGCAGAGTCCACTCCGCTTTCCCAGGGAATTCTCTCTGTCCCCCAACCCTGGGAAAGCTCTGGGGCCAGAATGAGAAAAATGAAATTGAATTTATGGATTTCCAGGGACAGTTTTGGAAACCCGGGAAGAGCCCATTAAAGTCTCCAGAATTATGTAAATAATTAAAAGCTTAACTGATTTTTTCCAACAAATGTATGGAATAGGAACAAAGTGATGATTTTTTTTTTTTTTTTTTTTTTTTTTAAGGCAACTCCCGGAGTTGGATTTATTTTTGTTGCTCTTTTCCAAGGATTTTTTTGAAATGATTATTCATATAATCCCTTTTTAAAACTTATTTTTTTAGCCAACTGAGAATTCTTGCAAATATTTATATTTAATTCCAAATACTCCGAGTATAACATTTGAAGGAATTCCGAAAAAGAAAGGAAAACTCTGGTGGAAAATGAATTTAAATTACTATTTTAGGATTATTTTGCTGGGCCTGAAACGTTCTGGGCAAAGCGAGAGGATTAATCCAGGAAAGTGAAATTGATTTGTCTGAGAATCGGCTCAGCCCAAATATTTTGGTAATTAATTTGATTAAATTGTGGTGTCTCGGATACTTTTGTAAATTTACTTTTGTAAATTTACCTTTAACCCCAGCCCCTCCAGCCAAAAAATCGTTAATTAAAGGAAACCTCATTTGACTAAACTTTGCCCCATTTCTGGGGATTAATTAATATTTTTCTGGGCCGGGATGGGGCCGAGCTCAAGCGCGCGGCGCCCCCGGACACCTTGAATTATTTGATCAAATAATTCACTAAATTTAAATTTAATTTCGGGAGTGGTGGGAAAATGCTGGCGGAGTTCCTCAACGCCGTTTGGGGGCTTTCTGGGTTCCCATTTATCCTCCCCCCCCCCAATAATAATAATTATATATATGTATGTATGTATGTATGTATGTATGTATATAATAAAATTGGGAATTCTCAGAGTTATCCCAAAGAGTCTGTGCGGGAACTCCCGCCGCTTTTCCCTTCCTATTAATTAGGAAGTTTTAATTTATTATTTTCTGAGCTGGATTCTGCTTTTAAAAGTTGATTTTCGCCTAATTCCTCAAAAAGGAGACTCGGAGTCAAAGGGGCGCTGCGGGGCCATTCCTGGGGGTTTTCCACCTCGCGATTAATTAATCTATTCAATTACGGGCTTAATTAATAAAACCAGGGCCCAGAAGCAGATTTCCAGAGGTGGAGAAAAGCCAAAAATAGAAAAGAGAATCCCCCGAACTCGGGCAGGAGGCTCCGGGGCTCCCCTCCTGCCCCAGCCGGGCTTTCCCGATCCCGGAGGAAACTTTTCCAGTGGCACCAAGGGATTGGCTTTTCCCGGGATCCCGGGGGAAAAATCCGAGCCGGGACCCCCAGGCCCAGTTTGCTCGGGGTTTAGGGGGTCCTGGTGGGCTTGGTTGGTGTTTTAGGAGGTTGTGGTGCAGTTTGTCCCTGTTTTAGGGGGGCCTGGTCTGGTTTGTTCATGTTTTAGGGGATCTTAGCGGGGGCTGTCCGTATTTTAGGGCGTTCCGGAGAGCTTGGTTGCTGTTTTAGAACGTCCTGGTGAGGTTTGTTTGTGTTTTGGGGGATCCCAGTGGGGTTTGTCTGTGTTTTAGAATGTCCTGGTCTAGTTTGTTTATGTTTTAGGGGGTCCTGGTCTGGTTTGTTAATGTTTTGGGTGATCCTGGTGCGGTTTCTTCACATCTTAGGGTGCCTTGTTTGGCTTTGTCCCTGTTTCACGGTGTCCTGCTGGGGTTTGTCCTGTTTCAGGGGATCCAAGAGGGGTTTGTTTCTATTTCAGGGGGTCCAGGTGAGGTTGGTTCCCGTTTTAGGGCATTCTGGTGAGGTTTATTCTCGGTTTAGATCGCTCAGATCTGGTTTATTCATGTTTTAGGGCGTCGCGGTACAGTTTGTTCCCATTTTAGGGAGCCTTGGTAGAGTTTGTCGGTGTCCCGGGGTGCACCGATGCAGTTTGTTCGTGTTTCAGGGTGTCTTGATGCGGTTTGTTCGTGTGTTAGGGAGTCCTGGTGGGGTTCGTTCACATTTTAGGGGCTCCAGGTTGGGTTCGATCGTGTTTTAGAATGCTCTGGTGGGGTTTCTTCCTACTTTAGAGGAAGCGAAGCAGAAAGCAGGGAAATGTTTTCCTTCGGGCTGGCGGAGGAACAAAAGCTCCGGGAGCGGCTCGGGGCCGAGCCCGGCCGGCGAGCGCCGCCCCGAGGCGGCCCAGCCATTCCCGGCGATGGAATCATCCCTGGAATTGTGGGAATGGCCGGGCCTCGGGAAAACCCCTCCGGTCGCAGTTAGCCCCGCTCAGGAATAGCCCGGGTCACAATTGTCCCGGTTCAGGAATATCTTGGTTAAGGAATTATCCCAGTTCAAGCCTATCCCAGTTCAGGATTATCTCAGTTCAGAAATATCCCAGTTCAGGATTATCCCAGTCCAGAAATATCCCAGTTCAAGACCATCCCGGTTTGTCCATGCTCATCCCTGTCCCAGGCCCTGATGGATTTTGGGATGCAGGATAAAAATCCCAGCCCGAGCCCAAACCCCGATTCCCAAGGGGCAGACACCCAAATATTCCCCAAGGCTGGAGCCCCTGCTGGAATATACTGATACTGATACTAATACTAATACTAATACTAATACTAATACTAATACTAATACTAATACTAATACTAATACTAATACTAATAATCTCTGGCTTTGAGCCGCTCCGAGAGGGGAGCGGGGGAGCCTTAAATGAGATTTGAGAATTCCGGGGCCGATTCTTCACCCCGAGTGATGGATTCGGACACAAACCCGCATTTCCTGATCCATTCCCGGCCGGAATCCCTCCCACCCCTGACAGCGAGGAGTTATCTCCCATTAACTGCTCGCCGCTGACATCTGAATTTAAAATGTCTTTACAAACTTCAGCAGCGCCCAGAAAGGGAGGGAGAAAAAATCACCCATTACCTTAAAATGTGGTTCCAGCCGCAGGAATTAGCGCTCGTACATCACTTATTTAGATTTGGGGTGCTTTTAATTTTTTTCCCCTCCTTTTTTCCCTTCCCTTTAATGTTATTTATTTTCGAATTTAAAGGGCTTTTCACGCTTACCCTGAGTGCTTTTCTTCATTTACGTTCCCAGTCTGCGATTTAAGGGCTCCATTTCAGAGCTGCGGCAGGGAAAGTGCTTGAAAAAATATTCCTGCTGCCTGTTTTGGGGTGAAATAAAGAGATTTTAATAGGACGGGTTCAAGGGTGAGCACTGCTTTTGTTTTACAAATTGAGCAGTGAGTCCAAGGTTGTGGGGTTTTTCTGGTTTTTGTTGTGGGTTTGGTTTTTTTTTTAATTGTCTATTTAAGAGATAGAAAATATTCTTTTTTAAAAGTTATTATAGGCCTGGTCCATGAAAGAAAAGGAGATTATGGATGCAAGCTCTCTTTGCATAATAATAAATAATAAAGAAAGAAATAAGAAATTGCACCATGATGCTGTAGATCCCTGGTGTAAAAATAATTGAAGCTTAACAGTAAAATTCAAATTTTTGTATTTAAAGCCGACATATTCTTGCGCCAAAAAGCAGAAAAATGACGAAAAGTGAAATAAAAGGGAAAAAAATAATAATTTCAAATTACAACCTATAAAAACACGGGCTCAGTCTCTTTTTGGAGCTCCGACTTCGCACAAAATAAACCCACAAACCAACCCTCAAAATGTCAATATTCTATTAAAAAAAAAACCCTCTTTTATTTCCTCCAAAACAGCTTTTCGAGGCTTCTTGGCTGGGATGTTTGTTTATTTTCCCGAAGTGTTTGAAGTTCAACAACAGGGCGAAGTTTTATTGTATTTTTATTGTATTTCCGGTCCAACAGATTTATATCCCGGCCCATCCCGGCTTTTTAAAGGCTTTTCCAAGGAAATGGAGCCGAGTTCTCGCCAAGTTTCTGCCTCCTCCGCGCATCCCTTGAACCCGCAGGATATTTTTCCTCCACTGAACTTTTAAACTCCCCCCAAATTTGCCCTTTTCAACCCTGCCTGTTGCCTTTGCAGAGTTGATTTTTAAAAATTTTTGCTTCCCCCGCCTTATTATTTAATTCACTCTGAGGACAACCCCCCAGCTTGCCAGGTAAGAATTTGAATTTATCTGTATCGGATATATGAAATATCCTGGAGTATTTCCATGGAAAAAGTGGATTGTAGCCTGAGCCTATTGGCTGGGGAAGCATTGTCCTTTAAGAGAAAATATTTTTTTTTTCCCCTAAATGGGAATTTGGGCAGGATTTTTCCTGAAAACTTCCCCCGCAGGGCCTGGCCGCCTCCTTCCCCTTTAATCCTCCTTTTACCACCAGCGAGCCACTATTTTATATCACTTTTCCACCGCGGGTAGCGAGCTGGAGGGAGAAAAGAACACAAAGTTCTCTATATTGTTCTTTACACCCCCAAAAATCCCCAAAATTCACTCTTCCCTCTCTTTCTTTAATTGATTTCTGGTTTTCACCCTTTTTTTCCTTCCGCCTTTTTTTTTTTTTTTTTTCCCCTTCCCTTTAAATGACTCACGTTCTACTTCCTTCCAGGGAGGGGATTATAAATAATTCTCTTCCCCGCTCCCTCCCCAGAACTACCTTATTTTACTCAGCGAAAACTTCTCCAAACTCTGTCAGCTTTAGATTTAAAAAAAAAGAAAGAAAAAAATAGAAAAATATTATAATGGCGTTTTTATAGGAAATCTTGATAAGTCAGTTTCATCTAGGAAGCGATCTTTCAAATCGCCCTCGCGGAGGAGGCGGGGGAAGAACTTTGGGGAATTTTTTTTTTTTCTCTCTCTCTGTTTTATAGCTGCGATAATCGGGTTTTTTTTCTCCACGTCAATCGCGTTTTACCGTTTCCTCTGCTCTATTTGTCAACCATTTGTAAAGTCCTGCGGGAGGGACGCGTAGGAAATCATCTCAATAGTTATTCCCTGCAAATCCGAGGGGGTTGTTGTGGTTTTTTTTATTATTATTATTCCGGGCTCTGAAAAGATCCTTTTGTGCCTTTTGTTTCCTTAGCAACTGTTTGCTTTTCTGGAAGTTCAGCTCGCAGATGATGCCCAACAAAATGGCTGCTTTTTTGGGGCGGGGAGGAGGGGGATTTTTAGCCTTTGAGGCGAGGCTGAAGTAGAACTGCTCTGTGAATTAGGTAGTTTCATGTTGTTGGGCTCTGACTTTCAATCACAAGAACATCAAACTACCTGATTTACTGCAGTTTCTCCTCCGCGCTGCGTGGGGACCGGGGGCAGCCCCGCTCCGCTGCTCTTTGCTTCATCTCCGGGCCCCGCCGGCACTGCGAGTGGAGCTGGGCGGGCTGCGCCCTGTCCGAGGGCCGTGCCACCTTTCCGAGAGCCTGTGCCCTCTCCTGGGGCAGTGTCCCTGTCCTGGGGCGGTGTCACCTCTCGGAGTCCCCGTCCCCTCTCCTGACACAGTGTCCCCGCCCGGGACTGTGTCCCCTCCTGGATCCCTGTCCCCTCTCCTGGGGCCGTGTCCCTCTCCTGGGGCGATGTCACCTCTCGGAGGCCCTGTTGCCTCTCCCGGGACCTTGTCCCTGTCTTACATCCATGTCCCCTCTCCCGGGACCGTGTCCCTAGCCCTGACGTTGTTCCCCCTCCTGCGACCGTGACTGCCCTCCATCCCCGGTTCCGTGTCCCCTCTCTGGGACTTTGTCCCCGTCCCCGGGACCAAATCCCCCTCCCAGAGCTGTGTTCCGGCTCGGGCCCGTGACTCCCCTTCATCCCAGGCCCGGATCCCCTTCCCGAGCACGGGGAAGGTGAGGAAGGGCGGGCAGGACCCCTCCTGTCCATGCTCTGGCACCATCCTCACCGGCACCTGAGCCGCCGGCTCCGTTTCCCCAACCCGGCTCCGTGTCCTTCACCCGGGCTCTGTGTCCCCAAACCCGGCTCTATGCCCACACCCCACGTCCGTGTCCCCCACCCCACATCCGCGTCCCCCACCCCACGTCCGCGTCCCCAGCGCTGCCCCGTCCCCCGCCGCCCCCGGGCCCCAGCAGCAGCGGGCACCGCCGGGGCAGGGGTGACGCTTTCTTTGTCTAAATCCCCGTCCCAGGGACCTTTTGCGAGACAGCTCAGTCACGCCCCGAATCATCAAGAGCTTATTAAATCTCTAATTAGGCTGCGGCGCCTCTCAGAGGCTGGAATCCCCCTCCCCGGCAAATCCCCCCAGGCCCAGGGTCAGCAAACCCCTATTTTTGTGTCTGGCATAAAAATCTACCCCTATAAATACCCGCGGGGCCATAAAGGAATTGAAGGGTGGATTATTCTGGGAGCTGTGATCTCCAGCTCGGTGCAAAGGGTAACGTGTGGGTTTAGGCAGCGCAAAAGGGTTGAGAGCAGCTCTGGGGTTTAGTTATTCCAGTTGATAAAATAAGTTTATTAAAGGTCCACCTGGTAATTTTTATAGGCACGGGGCTGGCCAGCAACTCCTGCCGGTTTTTTTGTTGTTGTTGTTTTTGGTTTTGGTTTTTTTTTAGGGGAAATATGGAATTTAGGTGTGCGGATATCGGATATTTGGTCACCCAGGGCTCCTGGCGCGGGGTTTTAGGGACTGGTAAATACCAAGATGGGGTGTGCAGACACAAACCCACGCAGGGATGAGTGGCTGATGCTCGTGGCTAGGCCTGGTCTTTAATTTCATCACCTAAAACATCTCCTGTAACTCTGAATTCATCACCCTCAGACCACGGCTGCGGATTTCAAATAAAAAGCTTTTTTTTTAGGTGGCCACAACAGCTTCGCCACATCCTTCCTCTCGGCGTGCTGTGCGTGGGAATACATTGATAAAAAAGGGAGGGGGGGAACCAAAAAAAAGAAAAACAAAACCAAAAAATCACACAAGCAAAGCCCTAAAACGATAAAATTTCTGTGAGAAAGGAGAACGGAGAGCTGCGAATTTGTGTTCGGATGAAGTTCACGCACTCCCCCTCTCCCCAGAGCTCCGTGTGTGAGTGTGCAAGGAATCAGATAGCGGCAGCGATTTTCCCCGCACTGTTGTTCCCAACCCTCATAAAAACTGAATTTCACATGGTCCAGGCCACGGCTAAGCAAGCCTGGGAATTTATCTCCCTGCGAGGTTTAAAGAATTAAACTTTGATACCATATCCAGCACCTAGCCCACCATCTGCTCCCACATTTTGTGGCCGAGTGTGTTACTTTATTTTTTTTTTTTTTAAGGCTGGGGTCTTGGGGGTGTTTTGGGTTTTCTTTTACATTTTCTTCCACTGTTTCAAGAAAACCAAACCCAACAAACACCCGACTTGTCTGGGGGTTTAAACTCGTGCGTGCTTTATTCCCAAAACCGCTGGCTCTCCCCTCTAAACAAACACGCGCTCGAGGGGAGGAGAGGGGAAAGTCAAACAGCGTAAAATAACAGGGAATTTTAGGGATCCTTGTGACTCCCGCCTTAGGAACAACGCGCTGCTTGTGCCCGGCCTCAAAAGCCCTAAAACGGAAAAGGACAATCTGGGAAAGTTAATCATAAACCCCTCGGTAATAACGGCCCCGAAGGCAGCCACCGACCCGCCTTGGAAATGTCTGGGGCTGCTGATTTCCATCTCCCTCCTGCCCACGTCAGGACGGGAAACCGGGGGGAAAGAGCGGGATCAGACCGGGGGGGCCGCCCCAAACCGGGAATTTGGGGCTCCTTTCCCAAGGGAAAGAGGAGGGTGAGGTGAGCAGGGGAGTCTGCGCTTTGATTTTCTCTTATTTTCCGAATAAAATCCCCAAAAGAGGAGCTTACCTGGAGCGGCGGCAGAGCGGGGATGGAGGGAGGGAGGGACGGATTCTCCTCCGAGCGCCTCTGGGCTCGCACACGAGTTAAACCCGGGTTTAACTCAGCGCTTCCCCACACAAATCCCGCTCCTGCCAAAGCTCAGCCTGGCCGATATTTCCCCCCACCCGCGACGAGTTTTAATTCGGGCGGGAGGGGGGCAAAGAGCGGTGAGGAGAGCCCGTCCCGAAGAAAGAAACTCCCCCTTTTATTTGGCTTTTATGGAACAATTCCAGCGCTGCTCCGCTCCTGTACCTGTGCCTGGGCTCCCTCGCTCCGGCAGGGTGATTCCCTCCCTTCCTCCCGGCCTAAACGATGGGTCTGGAGGGGGTTTGGGCCTTTTTGGGTTTTTTTGGTCTGTTCTTTTGAGGGGTATCCCAATTACTCCGCGGGCACCCCAAAGCAGCGCCAGCGGAATCTGCCAAACGCGAGTTGAACTACGGGTTTGGGTGTTTTTTGGGGTGGTGTTGTTGTTGTTGTTGTTTTGAGGGGTATCCCAATTACAGCACAGGCACCCCAAGCATAGCTAGCAGAATCCACTAAACACGAGTTGGACAAAGATTTTGGGGGTCTGGGGGGACTTTCGGGGTTTTTTTTTTTTGGTTTTATGGTGGTTTTTGGTTTTTTTGTTTGTTTGTTTTTTGAGGAATGTCCCGCTCACAGCCCAAATCAGAGCACCGGGGTGCAAAAACTCCGCAGCAGGAATTCCCTGGAAGTCGAGCATCGTTCCAAGCAGGGAGACGAGGGGAGGGAGGAGGATCTGGGCGACCAGAACGGGGGTCCCGAACTACAAACCCGGCTTTATTCCAACTTTCTCCCCTTTCCAAAAGCACACACGCTTCCACTTTCCGGGAGCACAGATCCCAAACGCTTTATGAAGTGCTAAGATCACAAACATCATTTGAAATATTTTTTCCCAATTTTTAAAAAATATTTTTATTTTAAAGCCAGGGTAAACTTTCGGTCCTTGGAAAACTGCCCACATGTGTAACTTGTTCTTGCTTCAAGGAATTCCCCCCCTCCTTTCCTTCCTTCTCCCTCCTTCATTCCCTCCCTCCCTCAGCACTTACGGATTTTTAACAGACGGCAGCATTCAAACTGCGAGCACAGGAAATGGCCAAGGTAGATCCTTCGCCTTTTAGGCTACAGAAACTCATTTCAGTTTTTTTTTGGTTTTTTTTTTTCCCCGAAAGTTTTACCCTCCAGGAGGGAATTTCGCGTGTTTGGGGTGTATGTGTGTGTGTCTGTGACTGAAGTTTCTTTCATAACCTCTTAGAGCTGCCTAAATGTATCATTCATAAATTATATTGGGGGTTTTAATCCTGTTTCCTGACCTCTAAAAAAAAAAAAGAAAAACCACCCAAAGGAATTTACTTGTTGTTGTAATTACCAGTGTTATTACAATTATAATATTGAAATGTTCAGTATAATTTAAAATAAACCCTTTGAAGGCCGAGTTTTATCTCCAGACTCTTCCATAGCAGTGAAGTTCACCCTCAGCTTTTATCCTCCCTAATCATCTCCCAAAGCCAGGAAAAATCCCTAAAATCACTCAGGTGAGGTAAAATCCCAGTGAATCCCCCCAAAATCCTGCCCGGCCCGGGCTTCAGGGCCCCCAGATCTCCTTCACCTTCCTCCCTTCAGAGCTCAAGGGGAGAAATCCGCCGGAAGAAGTCTCCAGTTCTAATAAACAATAATTTTTAAAAAACCCTTTAAAAAGTGGTTTAAATGCGTTTTCGGGAAGAAGACCAGCCGCGATGGTTCCTTTCTTTAATCAAAACCTGTAAATCAGTGAAAGGCAGCCACGGCAGCCACCGAACACGGGCACATTTCAGGAGTATTTGGGATTCGCTTGTGGGGAAAGGCCAAGCCCAGGGTTGCCTGCGAAGAGGGATTTTGGCGGTTGTGTGTTTCTGAGCAAAATATTCCTTCTCTCGGCAGCAAATAAAGAGAATTTATAACCAGAACCTGAGCTCAGGAGCCTCTGGTTCGCCGTGGCGGCCTGGGAATATCCCGAATTTTCCCTCCCGGCCAAACCCGCCTGGCGCTGACTCTGCAAAGCAAGGGAAAAGTTTCCACCCCGATTTTTTTTTTTTAATTTTTTTTTTTTTTAATAACTATTTCCACTTCCCTTTTACACATCCCAACCACATCTCCGTGATTAATCCCATTTTCAAACCCAGCCAAACTCGCACTTCCCGCCTCATTTCTCCCCAAAATTCAGAGTTTTCCACGCTGCTCCTTGAGTTTCCCTTCTCCAAGTTGTTGTTGTTTTACCAGCAGAAAAGCTCCTGATTTAATTTCTGGGGGGTTTTAATTAATTATTTAAAATCCAGGCTGCACAACCCAGGTCTCCAAGCCACCGTTTGCCTTAAACCCCTCTCAGAAAAGGCTAAAAAATAGATGAACCAAGGGGGAGATGGATAAAAAAATCAGCTCCTGAGCGCACGGAAACCTCCAGAGAAGCGAGGGCAAATGGCTTTTACAGATCTTCTTGTGAGGTTCGAAGGTTTCCATCCACCAGGGATCCCAAAGCTCCTCGCCCCCGAGGATCCTTCCTGGCTGAAATTTATATACTCCAGAAAATTATATACTCACACGCTGCCACAGCTCGTCATTATTTATAGGAGGCGCGCCAGGATTTTTTTTTTCCTTTTCCATTTTTTTTTCCTTTAGCAGGAATATATTTATTACAGGTGAGACTCGGGCGATCACGGAACAGGTGTTTGGCTTCAATTAACGTTCAATATTTCCATTTCTCGCCCTGCTCACCACCAGCACTGCTGTTTATCCATCAGCTGGATAAACACAATCCCCGGCGCCGAGCGGGTTTAAATCTCTAAATCAGCGCCGGCTCTTTCCCGAGCTCTCGTGGCTTCCCCCCCGAATCTCTTTGTGGAACTGTCTGATTTGATGATTTTTTAATTTTATTTTATTTTTAAAGAATCATTTCTGAGAGGCAATAAAGCCGAGAAATATGACAACGTGAGCCACCCGCTCGTATTTCACGCCTGGTGACGCGCGGGCTTTTCCTTCCCAAACCTCAGCAGCTCCTCGGGAAGTTCAAAGAAGGAAGAGGGAAATAATAATAATAATAATAAAATACACATATATATAAACGCGAAAAGTTGGAAAAATCAGGAATTTCCCCTTCGTTTCTCCTGCAGGGTAACGAGCAGCGATCCTGCCCTGCGCTCCTCCTCCTCCTCCGCCTCACTGATTTTAGGATCTATTTTGGAATTATCCCCTGGAAAGGAGAGGAGACCTCGCGGGCCGCTCACCTGGGGATATTCCCCGCCTCGGCTTGGCCCAGGGGTGCAGAGGGATCCCCAAAGTGTCCCCAGAGTGTCCCCAGACCTCACCTTGGCCGGAGCCCTCGGACCGGAGCCGCTCCTCCAGCGCAAGGACTTGAGGCTGCCTGGGGGTGGCAAAAAATTAGATTTAAAATCGAATCTCCGCCATTCAGCTCCGGCTCTCCTTTCCCACCACCCCGACCCTCTGGATTTATTATTATTATTATTATTATTTTTAATAAAACGAGTCCTAAAAGCACCTCATGCCGAGCAAGTCTGGAGAGGGGCGCTGACGGAGAAGCGGCGCTGATGGGGAAAATCTCAGCCTTTGGGATGGGGGATTTTAATCACCTTCATCATCTCCCGTTATTAGTGAAACACCTCTGGCAGCAATTCCCCACCTCAGTTTCCTGCGGCCAGCGCGCTCAGAGGGGCCGGAGGAAGGCGAAAATCAGATTTTTCCCCTCATTTCAGGCGGTTATTAGCGCCTCTGCCCCGGTTATTATCGGCCTGTTCATAAAGACTTCCATCCCATCCTCTCCAGCCGGGGATCCGCGATGATTTATCATTCCTAGAAAATCTCCTCGCCCTTCACTTTGAAACATCCTCGGCTGCTGGGCTGAGAGGGGCAATAGATTAAAAGAGGCAAATTGAGCCCGACTGTTACTGCCGAAATCCGGGAAATCACTTTTTATTATTATTATTATTATTTTTATGTGGTTTTTTTTCCCCCCCAGGATCGTGGGGAGCACCTTCCCCTTCACCCAACATTTACGAGGCCGCCGGAACCTCTGGCAATAAATGGATTTATCCTCAGAACTCGGGAGCATGGGCTGGGGATATAAAAACACCCCGAGATCTCGGGTTTTGGGAGGAAAAACGTGGAAAAAAAATGAGAGAGTCGGGGGTGGCCTTGGACACGCAGCGTGGGCGCGGGGTCCCTTTTTTTGCCCCCTTTTTTCTCTTCCCCGGGCAATAAATCCGGGGCTATAAAAATCAAAGCGAGCCAATGTAAGTTTTATGAAACTCTTGAAGCATCACGAGTTTGAGGCGTTCCGTAACAAAGCCGGGTCGGTGGCGCTCCGTGTTTTTACTGGCCTCGTAAAGTTCGGGGAGAGCTTCTGAATTTCGGCCGCGTGGAGAGGGAATGATCCCAGCATTTGTCCATCGGCAGGGACATTTTTAATTTTTAAAAATATAATTATAGAGATATCATCCAGCACCGAGCCCGAGGCGGGCGCTGGATGCACCCAGGGGCTGCTTTGGCCGGGTCAAAAATTCAAAATGTTTAAAATTTCATCTTTCCCCCGTGTTAAGCATCCCTCCTCCCCATCCCGGAGGGTGAATTGTTTATACGGCTGTAATTATTTAGATCAGAGCGTTCACCAGCACTCCGGCTGAGCAGGGCGGTGTTTCCTTCACAAAACCGAGGATTTTTGCGCGTTTTTACGCCGCTGTGTGACCGTCATGAAATCACGGCCGCGAGAGGGGTGGGGGTGGTTTCTGTGTTTATTCCCTGATTGGGGTTTTTTTTTGTTTGTTTTTGTTATTTTTTTCCCCCTGTGGTTCTCTGGAGCCCGAGTGGCAAAGAAATGGCTTTTATCTCTGTTCCCCAGCGATCCTTATTAAAGGCAAAGCCAGCGCATCAGCACCTTCCTTTAACAGAGAAAAATATTAAAAATTGGGGGGAAAAAAAAAAAAATCCCACCCCCGTCCCTCCTTCCGGACCCCTCCCCACGATATTCCAGCAGCAAATCCTGGAGGCTGGAGAGGGAAAAAGTGGAAATATCGGGATATTCGCCCCAGCCGTTTGCGGATCTTTTTTTTTTTTTTTTATCCACCCCCCCCCCACCCCCCCGCAACTTCTGACGTTTTGCAACATCGCATAAACATAAAACAATCCATCCTTGATATGGAATGCAAGGGCGGATGACAGCGCAGCGCAGCCCCCTCGGCCGCGATTGATTTACGCCGAGCCTGACGCTTTATCAGGCTCACGAAAAAAAGTTTGACCAATCATTTCGCCGCGAGCTCACAACACGGCAGCCCAACTGTACTTTGTTGGCTGGGAAGTTGGGGAAAGGGGGTAGAGTACAAATCTAGAGCTGTCCTCTCTCTTCCCATATATATCTCTCTATATATTTCTATTTTTTTTTTTTTTTAATTTTTTTTTTCCTCCACTGAACCGTGCTTTGTATGATGTCTGAGAATGTCCATTTCTGGCACCCTCAGCAATTATTATGTCGACTCCATCATAAGTCATGAGAGCGAAGATTCGCCTTCAGCTAAATTCCCGGCCGGGCAATACCCGGCTTCCAGGCAAGCCGGCCACAGTGAGCATCTAGAATTCCCCTCCTGTAGTTTCCAGCCAAAACCTCCAGTTTTCAGCGCCTCCTGGACTCCTTTGAATCCACATCCTTCTGGCACCCTTCCTGCCGTCTACCATCCTTACATTCAACATCAAAGCGTCCCAGCCGAGAGCAGGTACCTCCGGAGCTGGCTGGAACCCGTGCCCAGGGCAGAAACCCACCCCGGGCAGGGCTCGGTCAAAGCGGAACCGCTGCTGGGCCGTGCCGGGGATGTCCAAAAAAATCAGGAGTACAATTTAGAAACTTCTGCCGCCAGGGAAGGGATCGTTTCCAATCAAAGGCCCAGCTTCGAGGACAATAAAGTTTGTGAAGGAAGCGAAGACAAAGACAGGACAGATCAAAGTAAGTTATAAAAGTGAGGAAGTAAACAGCATAAAAGCTGGAGGAGGCGCAATAAAAAAAGGGGGGGACAATGCTGTGGAAAGTTGAAAATCAGGGCTCGGAGAGAGGGGAAAAAAAAGGAAAATAGGGGAGAGGAAAAAAAAAAAAAGAAGAAGTCTCAGCTGGCTGGTGCCAAGCGAAGGGGAGAGGTGGGGAGGGGACGGGGCTGGCATTGTCTGTGCGGGGAAATCAAAATAAAAATCAAAATCCGCCTGCTCCCCGGCCCTGAGAGGAGCCCGGAGCGGACAAAAGCCGGAGCGAGCCCCGCTGGTTCCCGCAGAGCTCCGGAGGCACGGCCGCGCTGCCGAGGGGAGTAAATGTGCGCGGGGCGGGCGGAGGGGCCGCGGGCAGCGCGGAAATGCCGCGGGGGGAGAGGGGGAGAGAAAATGGGGAAAAAGGGGGGAAAAAGGAGAAATCGCGGGGTGAAAGTTCCCTTGGGGGGAAGTGCGGAGCGGCGGGGGCTCGGCCCCGGAGAAGGCGCGGAGGGTCCGCGCTCCGTGCGCGGCTTTCCCCCCTCGCCTTGGCGTGTTTATTTGTGCTGTTAATTGTTTGTTTATTAAAGGCAGCCACGGCGGGTATGAATATTTCAAAGTCACGCTCCTTCCCCGGTTAAAAAAAAAAAAAAAAAATAGAAGGAGGGAGGGGGGTGCTCGGAAGTTAATTAGCTTTTATATCGGCTTTTATATCAGCCTTTAGATCAGCTTTTATATCAACTTTTATATCGGCTTTTATTCGTGATTTAGCCGGATTGGGGAGGCTGTTAAACTCCAGCGTGGGCTTTTTCAGCCTGGCTGAGGCGCCTTTTTCCGCGTTTGAAATAGATATTTAAAATAATAATAGGAATTCGCCTGGAAAATGTTTAATGCCATCAATAACCCTATTAGTATTAATAATAATAATAATAATAATAGTATAAGCCTTGGAGGGAGGGAGGATCGGCGCTCCCATCCCTGGCTGTTTCCAGCTGAAAAGTGACAGCCTCCGCTTCCCCCTCCCGGGAAATATTTTTCAGGAAAAAGCCGAACTTTTCCAACCTGGCAGAGCAGCAGACCCCAGCCGGGGGAGACTCCCCGCCTTTTTTTTTCCTTCCTCCTGTTTAAATGAACTTTTTCTTCCCCACTAAAAACACAGAATATTCTCTCTCCCCTCGCGGTTTCCTCCCCTGCTCTTGCAGGATGTTCTGGTGGCTTTTTTTTCTTCTTTATTTTTTTTTAAATTTATTTTCTCCCCCCCCTCCCCCCCCCCAAACATTTAACTCTGGCGCAGACACTCGCACACAAAAAGAAAAGTCCTTTTCTATTGTGCTGGGCAGAGATCCAGAACAAACTCAAACCGGGCGCTGAATGACTGGGGAAAATAAAACACCCGGATTTTGTGCTCGCTGCGCCCGAAAATCGAACATTGGGAAATTTTGTCCCAGAAAAAATCATTATTAAATCTGCCAGCGTGGGCGTGCTGCGGTTTCCGTGTGGTTGCGGAGCTTTTTTGTTGTTGTTGTTTTAAATAATAATTTAATTTAGGGCTGGCCTTGAGAGCCTGCCAGGGCTCTTCTGCAGTGAGTCCTGATTTCGATTTCCCCAACTCTTCCTTTTTTTTTTTTTTCCCCTTTCCCGGAGTGTTTCTCCCTAATGAATCCCGGTCTGGAAGCTGTTAAATTATTTTGCTGGATTTTAGTAAAAGGAAAAAAAAAACACAAAAAAAACAACAAAGAGGTGCCAGGACCTCTTCCCATTCTCTTTCCTGCTCGGAGATTTGCGTGCCGTGAAGAGATAAAACACCGGCGTCTAAAATATATTTTAACGACCCAAAATATGACCAAAAGCCCCCGTTCTGAAGCAGAGCGCTCCGCTGCCATTAAAGGACGGGTAGCAGGATTAACACTATCAATTATTAACAGCTTTCCTCCTCTTTAATATTTAATTCTGCATATTAGATCAAGTCAATTACATGAAGGAAATAGCCGTGCAGAATTTGTAAGGGGCAGTACTTACACAGGAAGATTAACCGGGCTATTATTTTATTTTTTTTCCCATTTGAAATATTCAATATTTATTATTATTATTGTTATTTTTGCGGGGAGGAACCGTCGCGATGCCCGCGCGTGTGTATTTATAATGGTCCATTTAATTGGTGTAAAAGTTTATGGCTGCAGCCATAATTTCAGGGGAGGAAAGGAAATAAACCAGGAATTCGTGGTATGTCCATAACCCTCCATTTTCCTCCCGCCCGCCTCCCCGTTACCCAATATTTGCATGTGATTAGCGAAACTCCCATTATTTACCCTAAACCCACTTCGCTTTTGGGTGCGATTTTCACCACTTCAGGCCTCTGCCAGAGGGCTGGGTTTCGCTCCCAAAACTTCGCTTATCCCCATTAAAAAAAAAAATCCCCAAATTTCCTTTTTTTTCCCCCCACCATTCCCACGCAGCTTCTCCCACTCGCGAGCGTGACTGGCGGGCTGCTATTTATTTATTTAAAGTTTTTATTTATTCATTTTCCGGCTGCATTTCCAGCTCTGCAAACGCCTCCGGCTCGGGGTGACGCTGTCCAGACCTCCGGCAGCAGCTCCTTGAGGATTTTTATGGCAGCCAGAGAGGGATTTGGGGATTTTTTTTTTTTTTTTTCCCCCCGCTACATTGCATTAAAAAAAAAAAAAAAATTAAGCCAGGCAGGGTTTATTTAGGAAAAGCTCCTCCAGACTTCCTCTCTCTGTGTGAAGGGTCTGGAGAAGCAAATCCTGGGGAAAGAATGGGGAGAAATGTGGTGGGGTGGGTTTTATTTTGGGTGGGGGGTATTTGTATGGACTGTGGAGATGGGGGTGCTGGGGGGGGCAAGGATCTGGAGGGGAGTGGGACCCCAAAAACCTCGAGGGTGCACCCAAAACAAGCAGAAATGAACCCAAAATCCTGGGGGGTGCAGCCAAAATCCTCGAGGGTGCAGCCAAAGACCTTTGGCGTGCGCTCAAAACACTCAGGAACGTCCAAAACACGAGGGAATGCACCCAAAAACATCGGAAAATTCTCCAAAAACCGGCAGAAATGAACCCCAAACCCTCGGGGTGCACCCCAAACCGGCAGAATTGAACCCAAACTCCTCCGAGCGCACCCAAAAGGCTCAGGTGCGCCCAAAACATGAGGGAATGCACCCAAACCGGCAGAAATTCACCCAAAACCCACAGAAATGAACCAAAAATCCTCAGGGTGCAACCCAACACTGCGGGTGCGAGGGGACAGCACCCCCCAAATCCCTCCAGGCCTGGCCCCAGTCCCAATGCAGGGTCTTCGGATCCCTCTGGAATTTGGGGATGAGCCCCCAGCCCCCCCCGTGCAGACCCCCAGAGATTTTCCTGCGGCCTCGCAGCTCCTGGCTCCGTTTGGGGTTTTTCTGGGGGTGGTTCTGGTCTTTTTGGGGAGTTTAAGGGGTTGGGGGGGAGGCGTTTCTTTGGGGGGTTCTCTTTGTGTTTGGGGAGGTCATTTGGGGGGAGTTTTTGGTGTTTTATTTTTGTTTGGGTTTTCTTCTCTTTTTGTTTGTTTGATTGTTCCCCCCCCCCCCCCCCCATCCGCATGGGGATAACCCCAATACCCGACGGCGCGATTAAAAAAAAAAAAAAAAAAAAAAAAAAAAAAAAGAAGCCTCGAAATTTGATTTCTGCTGCTTTTGTTTGTTTGTTTGTTTTGTGTTTGTTTTTTCTCCTCTCTCCCTCCGCAGCCAACCCCGCCGCCAGCTGGCTGCACGCCCGCTCCTCCCGCAAAAAGCGCTGCCCCTACACCAAGTACCAGACGCTGGAGCTGGAGAAGGAGTTTTTGTTCAACATGTACCTGACCAGGGACCGCAGGCACGAGGTGGCCAGGCTGCTCAACCTGAGCGAGAGACAAGTCAAAATCTGGTTCCAGAACCGCCGCATGAAAATGAAGAAAATGAACAAGGAGCAGGGCAAGGAGTGAGCGGGGAGAGGGGCGGCAGCACCGCCCCCCCCGGAGCCCCTTTTCCCCCTTTTCCCCCTTTTCCCCCTTTTCCCTCTCCCGGTGCTGCCAAACCCCCCCCAAAGCAGGGCCAGAGCCCTCCCCGAGTCCCAGCTCCGCTTTTGCATGCGAGGTGTTCCCTGTTTCCCTTTTTTAATTTTTTTTTTTTCCCCATCTCCTGGAGGCAACCCAGCCCAAAGCGCAGCTCCTTTTTGGGGTTTGTTTCTCTTTTCTTGTTTCCTTTTCGACATTTTTCCCCCCGATTTTTTTGTTTTCCAGTGTAACAGAGCAAAGGCTCCCGTCAGAACAACTTTCCCCCCCCCCCTTTTTAATTTGATTCTTTCCCACGGGAAAGCAAAAAAGGGCCGACACCACCCCGGCCACCGCCAAACCTCTCTTTTCTCCACGTAAGCACAAAGATTTATTTTTATTTTTTTCCCCCAAAAATAATCCCTCACCCCAAACCCTCCCAGACGCTCTCCCCGGCCCGCCGAGGTGGCCGAGGACCCAGACGGTTTAATTAAACTCCTGCAAGACAGACACATTCGTTAAGGTTCGCCTTTAATGGCACCCAACAAATCATTTGCAATTCGCCAACTTGGGCCCGGGGAAGCCGCTCCTGGACAGCCCCGAATTCCGGCTCCCCCCGCCGCTGGGTCCTTTTCCCTTTATTTCCCTTTTTTTACCTCGGTTTATAACGCGGAATTTTGATTCCAGTGGTGCTTTGGCGGAAACGGAGACTTTGAGCTGAAAAGTTTCTGGGGGCGTTTTGGGGCAGAACCTCCTGGTTTTAGTAATTTCGTACTGGGGCACTGGGAAGGAGAGGAAAGAGAGGGAGGGGGAGAGAGTGGGGCACCCCCCGAGCCGCGCTGTAAATTATTTAGGAGCGGAAAAAAGGGGCGGAAGAACCCCCGCCAACTTATTCCTAACTTTTTAGAGAAGAGGAAGAATGGGATTTTCTAGTTGAATAATAACAATAATTAAAATAAAATTAAAAAAAAAAAAAAAAAAAAAAAAAAAAAGAGAGAAAACCCACAAAAAGAAACAAACAAAAAACTACCTTAGTGGAGCTATCAGGGAGGGGACGGTTGTTCTTAGCTCTAGATATTTATAATTTATTGTGGATTTTGGACTTTTCCTGGAGCTGCTGCAGAGATAAAAGTGCCAAACTCCAGCCCGGCTTTGGTTTTATTTTCCTTTAAGTTTAATTCCTTCACCCTCCCTACGGCCCAGATGCTTTTTTAATTCCTGAATCTCCTTTTGGCTCCGGGGTGGCCCTTGAGAGGTTTTTTTTGTCGCTCCGGGAGCGTTTCCCCGGTGCCACCACTGGGGAGGGACCGAGGGGTCCCCAAGGAAGGAGCCGCGGGTGGCACCGGGCGCTCCTCCATCCTCATCCTCATCCTCGCCCTGCAACCTCCCAGCTCTGGCTCGGGTTCCCCCGCCGGAGGCTCCTCCAGCCCGGCCGGGCGGGATTTGGGGTTTCCTTTATCTCTGTAAGGACGAATTTTGGATTTTGGGGAGGGAGGGGAGGGCGGGAGCGGGGAGGGCCGGGGGGGTTTAGTTCCAGTCGGTTCCGTGGTGGGTGTTGTGACCCGTGTTTCGTGCTCGTGTTCCTGTCAGTGTTGGAGCTCGTTTTTCTGTCTCTGCTGTGGCTTTTATTTTTTTTAAATTATTTTAATTTTTTTTAAAGAGTTCTGCGGTTGAGTAGTGGCTGGGGGAGGAAAAAAAGGGGGGAAAAAGTCGAAATAAACCCCTCTCGTGTGCGGAATTTGTACATTTAAGCTTCCGAGGGGAGGGCGGCTGGTTTGAATACGGAGAGGGAGGAAAAAAACCCAAACAAACAGATAAAAGCAATTTTTTCCTGCTGTTTATCTGAAGGAACCAGCCCAAATCTGTTTCCAGAAGCAGCCGGTGGGTCCCTCGCTCCGGCTTCGGAGAGGCCAGACTTTTATCAGTGGAGCGGGGGCTGCTCTGGGAAGCAGCGATACGAAAATTTGCAGTTTTGCCTTTTTGGAAACTGTTCCTGCTTTTTTTTTTTTTTTTTTTCCCTTCGCCCTCCCTCCGCGATCCTCAGATAAGACCCGAGGAGCTGCCCTGAAATTTCCGCTCCAAACCCTCTTAAAAAGGGTTAAAGAAATATAAAAACTTATCTTTAACTTAAAAAAAATCATCCCCCTGGTTGAGAAACCAGAGCTGAAGGGTTTGAGGCCATTCCCCAGAACATTGTTTTGTCTCTTGGTTTGTTTTGGTTCGTTTTTTTCCTAAAGGCCCAGACTCTTCTCCTGTAAAACTTTCCACCCTGAAGCAGCTCCTTGGGGGCTCCCAAATTTAACCCTTCTGCTGCCGGAGGGAGTTCGGCGCCACCAAACTTCGCTCTGGGTTTAAAACCTGAATTTTAAAAAATTCCCGCTTTTGAGGCGTTTTGAGCTGCGGGGGTCGATGGCAGCAGGACGGTTTCTCTAAATGCTGATTTACTGAGCCGGGAAAAGAGTGATTAAATAAAAATCAGAAGAGTTGGAAATGATCTTTGAGCTGGGCGGAATTTTTCCAGGTTGGTTTGGTTCTCCTCGAGGACCGGTGAATTTGGTGATTTGCCAAAATCCTCGTAGTTTTCATTTCCAGAAGCGTTTCCCACGAGTTCCTCGATGTTTTGTGACCCATCGGCCACCGGGATTTAGAAATGTTTTTTTCCTCACTTTCCTTAGAGTTGTGGTAAAGAGCAGATATTTTTAAGATGACGATATAAGCTTCTTTGAAAACAGATTTGAAGATGTTAGCTGATTTTATTAGGAAATAAAGAAAAAAAAAAAGAAAAAAAAAAGTTGGGAAATTTGTCTTTTCTGTAGCATCAGCCCGGATGTATTTTCCAGAGATGTTTTAATGCTCCAGAATAAAAATCGATTTTAGAACAACAAGCAGCGCTATGTCATTGTGTTCCCCTGCTTCACCCGAAATTCCAGAAATATTCAATATTCCCTCTGTGGTTTTTTTTTGTTTGGTTGTGGGTTTTGGTGTTTTTTTTCCCTTCTTCTTCTTCTTCTGTAAGAGGCATCATTTTTAGTTTAGGTTAAAAAACAACAACAAAAAAATCCCTCCATGAGAAGTGCAGATAATTCCACCCTGGAGCAGCAAGTGTCTGCTGGGTCCCACCCAAACTTGCCGGGCTTCTGATTTTTTTATTATTGATGTAATTTCAATTCTAGAATCGGAGGTTGGAGATCTCTGGCTGCGTTTCCCCTTTGTTTGCCTTTTTATTTCCTATTTTTGTGTGGAGGTTTCAGCTCTACATTCCCGCCTCAGCCTGAGGGGAAAAGGTTCCGCGTGGATTTTTTAATAAAAGCCTTTCCTCGCTTTAGTTCCCCTCTCGCCCAAGGAAAAACTTCGCCCAAGAACAAGAAAAAAACCCAACCTCCCCCCCAAGAAACCAAAACCAGAGGGAAATCCCCACCCCGCTTGGCATCACCTCGGATCTGACACGCGGTTCCTTTTTCCAAGAGCAATTCCTGGGACTCCCCCTCGAAATTCGTTTGACGTTTTATTGTTCGTGAAGCAACACAAGTGCCTGGAAATTATTTTATGTTTAAAAAAATATAGAAATAAAGATAAAAAGCACCCAAAAAAACCCACCACAAACAAGCCCCGAGTCCTGCTCAGCCCCGCAGGAAACGGGTAGCGAGAACTGGAACTCGGAATCTCCTTCCCGCTAATTTTTAACATAACGGGCAGCTCTAAAGGGCAATATTTCACTTCTTAAGGAAAAAAAAAAGAAAAAAAATCCTTTCTTTGGGGCAGCTCTGAAAAGAAAACAAAAGAAGAAGGAAGATTTTGGGAGCTTACAGAGGGAAGAGAGAGAAAGGGGGAAGGAACTTGTCATAAAAAAAGGGAAAATTCAGTGCAGTGCGCTGCAATAAAAGAATATGACCGCTATAAAACTTTATAGGGTATAAATTTCTGAAGGTTAAGGAACTAAGCGGCTGTAAAGGAAACAGTGCAAGAAAACTTTCAGGAACTCCTAAATTACTCCAACGACTTGGGAATGTGGGGAAACCCAACGCGTAGCTGCTCTTGTTTGTTTCTGCCTCAGTCACGAAGCTCTCCTTATTTTTTTTTTTTTTTCCCCCTGAGGGAGGGGGCACATTTAAAAAAAAAAAAAGGAAAAAAAAAAAGTTGGGGGGGCAAAGAGAAAAGGTGGGGAGGGACTTTTGCTGATTTATTCTTCTCTTGCAGATGCCGTGAAAATCCAGCGCTCGGGATGATTCCCTTTGTTCTTTTTTTGGTTTTGTTTCCTTCTTTTTTTTTTACCCTTTTTTTTTCTTTTTTTTTTTTTTTCCCTTTAAAGCAATTCCAGGCAGCCCGAATGCCGAGCCCTGCACACAACAACAACAACGCCACGCACAGAAGGCACCCCCAGCGCTCGCACTCCCGAAGTTCTGGCCAGACGTCTGGGCTGGGGAAGCTCTTTATGACTTTACAGCCCCGGCCTTTCCCCCCCTTCGCCTCCTGGGCAGCAGAATGACCAATTGTTTAGTCTCGGAATTTGAAACAATAGCGCGTTTCAAAAGCAAGCTCACTTCGCCTCTTTTATTTTTAATTGCCACACTTTGAGAAAACTCTGGCCAAGATCCTACCAAAAAGAATTCTCATTTTCCTCCTCTTCGGCTCCCTCACCACCTTTTCTTTTTTAATTTTATTTTAGCTGTTTCATCCTCCCAGAGAGGAGAGGGATTTCTTATTTTTGATGTTTATTTCTTTCCTTTTTTTTTTTTTTAATAAATGTTTCCTTTTCCCACCCGGCCGGGAAAGGCTCCTGCTGCAGTTCCGCATATGGCCACGAGGTGGAACCATTGCTCCACGTTAGAGGCTCCAGCTCTGAGCTCCCACCTTGGTTCCATTACCTAAAATATTGGGTTAATTATCGCTATTTCGCCGATTTTATAGCTTACATCCCTTATTTTTTTCTTTCTTTCTTTTTTTTTTTCCCCCCAGGGTAAATTATGTGAGTCTGGGAAGGGGAAAAAAAAAAAAAAAGGCAACAACGCAGCAGCAGAGATGCGGTGAGAGGTGGGGCGCACATCTCTTCTAAATGTTCGTTTAAAAGGGAATTTAAAAAGCGGAGGGTTTTGTTTTCCGCTGCTCTGGAGGTGGGAGGACAGCTGAAATTACCCCAGCTCCGCAGATTTACGTTTGCAGGGTTGGAAAAAGAGAGAGCGGCTAGAAGGATTCGGGGAGAAAGGGACGCGCAGAGCAGGGACAATATTTTTATCCCCCTCGGCCATTAGGATGATCTGCGCTTTCCCGGCTCGATATTTTATGTGTTTTATAATCCACCGCAGGAAGAGAGGGGGGGAAAAAAAGAAAAAAAAAAAAGAGAAAAACACCTACCATGCAACAAAACAAGAGCATTTGTTTTTTCAGAAGTTAAACCCCTGATTTCTGGTATGGCTGCCCCATCTTTTGGCCCTGAAGACGCCCTTCGCTCAAATTCTTCACTTTAACAGGCTTTTTTTTTTTTTTTTTTTTTTTTTTTTTTTAATGCCACAAAGGAGTGAATTGACCCAAAATGCTCTTAAACCGCCGCGGTTTGGGGTACCTACAAATACACCGCTGATGCGGTGGCAATAATGTCAACTTCTAACTCCAGCAGTTCACTTTTATTTCGGCCTTTGGTTCCTCGGAATTACGAGGCAAAAAAATTATTCAGATGCTGTAATTCTTCCTCTGCAAACGGCGGCAATAATTTCAAGATGGGTTTTCTTTCAGATTGGTACAAACGCTTTGGGTTTTTCCCTGAGTATTTCTCTCAAGTTCCATCAGAAGCCGCTCCCGTGGATCCAAAAATCCAGATTTGGGGCGAGGCTGGGACGGTTCAACCCGCACGCACCAGCGCAGGGTGGGAAATATCATTTCAGGAGGCAAAGTTTCAGCATCTCGAGGCTCCGTTTGGACGCCCTGAGATGAAATACGAGCGCAAACAGAAATAAATGAGGGAAATGAAGAAAAATCTCGCCCCTGTGCATTCGGCGAGAGGCAGAGCAGGGAAAACTTGGGGTTTACCCGGGAAAGGATTTGAGGTCCTTTAATTTTCTTTAAATTTTTTTTTTTTCCCCTTATGAATTCCCAATAAATCTTCCCTCCGCTGGGTATTTATAAATTATCTCTCTCAGACACCCACCCCGCGCGCTCGCGCCCGGCCGCGCTCGGTTTTTCCTTGGAATGGAAACATTTTCCTTTCGCCGGGAAGCCCGAGTACAGTACGGGCGGGTGATTTAGGATCAGCCATTGATTTCTGGGGCATTGCTGAGTTACCAGCGCATCACCGCCATAAAAATCCGCCTGCACTTCATAAAAATTGCTCACTTCCAACTGCAACTTGGCGGGAACGGGGGATTCCTGCTCGTTTTCCCCCTTCCCAAACTTCAGGACGGGTGGGCGCGGCGGCAAACACACACAGGAGAGGAAACTTCTGTTCTAAAATCACTTCACATTTTAATTTTTTTTTTTCTCACCCCCCTCCTTGAATATCCCAGCTTTGCCAGGCTGCGAAGCTCTATTTACTTCTGTGCGCCATTCTCGGGGCTTTTTATGGGGCGAGATGGAACCAGAATCTGCTCAATCGACAATAAAAGCGTGGAGAAAAAAGAAAATGTTAACTCGTCTTGTAGAGGGGCGAAAAAAAGCCTTAATTATACCGCTGCAAGTACTCCAGCAGCAATAATTACCCGAAAAGGCTCTTAGGCTCGGCTGGAATTATCCCGCACAAAATAAAGGAAGTGTGTTTACTTAAATTATTTCTCTAAGGATGGGTTTAAAGTTTTATTCGGTTGCTATCTTTGTTTTCTTTCTTTCTCCTCCTCTCTGCCTTCCTTCGGTCCCTGCCTACCCCCACTGATCTTTTAGTGCGGTTTATTTTTTTCAAACCAGGGGAGAAAAAAACCGAAATGTTTCAACTTTTCCCTCATTTTTCGTGCGGTGGAGGTTGAATTTTGTCCCTCAGCTGGAGCGGAACCCTCCTAAATTCACCTTTCTCGCCTCCAGTCCCTCTCAGATGGAAACGACGGGGAAAACAGCAGAGAAAAGTGGAGGGGAAAAAATTAAAAATTGAGATGGAAAAGAGAGGCTGGAAATGCTGGGAAAGCCAGCTGGGATTGCGAGGGGCTTTGGAGGGGCGTCGTGGGGCTGGGGCAGGCTGGGGCAGCGCTCGGGCTGCGCGGGTTCGGAGTCGTTATTAACCGGGAGAACGTCTGGGTAATATTTGCTGACTGCGATAAATGAAATTCAAAATCTACCCCCTGTGTGTTTAGGCGGTGGAAAATTGCAGCGCTGGCATCCGAGGGGCAACTTTGGCTCCGTTGTTACCAAACGCCAATAAAAGAGAAAAAGCTTTTCTCTCCTCTCCCTCCCCATCCCCCGCTCCCCACACACACACCGGGTTTTGTTGTTTGTTGTGTTTTGTTGTTTGGGTTTGGGTTGTGGGGGTTTTTTTAATTTTTTTTTTTCCTGTTGGGGGGGAAAAAAAATAAAAAATTAAATTAAAGAACTAGAAGTTCTTGGGGGCGAGGTGGGGCTGTGAGCGTGGAGGTTTTCTGCTCGGGAGCTGATCAGAACCTCAATATTTGGAGTTCCCAAATCCTCCCCGAGCACAGCTCCAGCAAGTCCTGGGTGCGGGAGGAGGAGGAGGAGGAAGAGGAGGAGGAGGAGGAGGCAGGGAGAGCCACGAAAAGTCGATGTTCTAGATGAAAAACTCTAATGATTTTAATTCAATATTGACACCTCCGCATCTCGCCGCGGCCGCGGAAGGGTCCAATCGAAACCTCTGGTTTATAGCGGTGGAGGAGCGGACTCGTAAAATCCTTAACGGCTTTTATGTAGTGCGGTATAAACAACAACAACATCCCCGGCTTTATGGCGTTTTATAGTTTGTTAAACAGTTTACAGCCTTTTTTGGGGCTATTACAAACGCAATTCCCTTCATGCGATAGTTAAACCTTTATCAATAATAAGGAAATTGATCATTAAAATGTTAAATATGACTACCTCGTTTGTTTTAAAATATGTTTAGGGTAAGAAGCTGTATGATTTGATAACTTGTATTAAAATACCAATTACATTTATAGGACCTTTTAAAACTGGTAGCAATTAAATCGTGTTCTTTTACAGTTTTCCAAAGCGACCCTGACATTTAAAAAGGCTAAAACTGCCTCGTTAAAATTTTGAAATTAACGACTGCGAGCGCTCCTCTTTAATTTTCCAACACTCCCCAAAAATCAATCTTTTGGGTGGTCTAGGTACGTGATTTGTTGTGAGGCGAGCGATATCTCATTAATGTAGGTAGTTAAACATATTTAATCCGTATATTCACCCCACCTCCTTCTCCCTTCCCCTCGCCCTCCCTCTCCCTCTCTCTCTCTCTCTCTCTCGCTCCCTCTCCCTCTCTCGCTCCCCCTCGCTCGCTTTTCCTTCTTTATTCCCTCACACTCTTCCTTTCACAATCATGCGGTGCAGAGTCCGTGTGGAGTAAGGAGAAGCCAATAGGATGAGGTTTTGGTAATAGATGCAAATGATCATGAAAAGACACTGCAAAATATGAAACAACTCATTTGCGCTGAAGTAAATCACTGAAAACTGTTTATGAACTGGCATCTCTTCTTGGAAATGTAAAGCGAGAACTCTTTAAGTGGCGATTTTTTTTTTTTTTTTTTTTTTTTAGGGGTGGGGGGGGAGGAAAGAATTCAATATCATGCAGGCTTAGAGTTTTGATTATATCCTCCTTTTATATTCCTGGAAATCACAAACTGTCGTTGCTTAGCATCTTAGCGCTTTCTTTTTTTTTTTTTTTTTTTTTGCTAATAGATTCCCGTGGTCTGGTTTTGTCGTGGGGGGAGTGATTTTTTTAATATATATTTTTTTCAATTTTTTTTTCTCCTCCTGAAAAAAAAAAAAAAAAAAAAAAAAAAAGGAACAAACCTCTTATTGAAATTAAAATGAGCTCCTATTTTGTCAACTCACTCTTCTCCAAATACAAAACCGGCGACTCCCTGCGCCCCAATTACTATGACTGTGGGTTCGCTCAGGATCTCGGGGGCAGACCCACCGTGGTGTACGGACCCAGCACGGGGGGCACCTTCCAGCACCCGCCCCAAATCCAGGAGTTCTACCACGGAGCGTCCTCACTCTCCAGCTCCCCTTACCAACAGAATCCCTGCGCCGTGGCGTGCCATGGGGACCCCGGCAACTTCTACGGCTACGACCCCTTGCAAAGGCAGAGCCTCTTCGGCGCGCAGGAGCCCGACCTGGTGCAGTACACGGACTGCAAGCTCGCCGCCAGCGGCCTCGGAGAGGAGGCGGAGAGCTCCGAGCAGAGCCCTTCTCCGACCCAGCTCTTCCCCTGGATGCGACCGCAAGGTGAGGAGAAAATGGGAAGAGCGCCTGAGCCCCATAAAGTAGCCCCCGGCTCCCCCCCGCAATCCCACCACCCCTTCTTTTTTTTTTTTTTTTTTTTTTTTTTTTTTTTGGCCTTTCTTTCTGCCCCCTCTTTGCTCGCTTTCTTTCTTTCGCTGCCTTTCTCTTCCCCCCGGTGACTGTATTTTACTGCTTTATGGGGGTAAACTTTTGCACTTGTAAATTGCTTTATAGTTTAATTACCCTGAAGGAGACCTTTTCTTCTGGGGGCTGAGCGAGCCGGGCTTTCTGTGGAAGGAAGCGTCCTTAAAGTTTATGGCACTTTTATAGCCTTAAAAAGCCCCTTCATTTTTGTTCGGCGTTTGACTCGGGTTCTCGGCCGTGCTGCCGCCTCTCTCCGGGCTGCAGCCTTTTATTTATTTTAATTTTGGGGTGTTTTTGTGTTTTTTTTTTCCCCGTGGGTTTTCGCTCGGTCCCGTCGAGCCGGGCTGCGCTGTTGTTGTGCTGGGGGTGATAATCAGTGTGCAAAGCGCGGCTCCAGCCGGGCTGCTCGGGGTGGGCTGAGGGTGACCCCCCTCCCCTTCCTCTCCCCTTTTCCCTTTCCCTTCCCCTGCCACCGTCACCCTTTTCCTGCAGAACCCTCTCCCCTTCTGGAGCATCCTTTCCCCTCGCCCTCCCGGCTCTTTTTTTTTTTTTTGGTGTTGTTTTTCCGCGGTGTCTGGGAGCGGCTGCGGGCTGCTCGTGCCTCTCCCCGAGCCTGGTTTATGTTTCTCTCAACCTCCTTCTCTTCTTCCCCCAACCTTCGCCATCCCCCAGCAGCCGCCGGACGCAGGAGGGGGAGGCAAACCTACAGCCGCTACCAGACGCTGGAACTGGAGAAGGAATTTCTATTTAATCCCTACCTGACCCGCAAACGGAGGATCGAGGTCTCGCATGCCCTGGGATTGACAGAGAGGCAGGTCAAAATCTGGTTCCAGAACAGGAGGATGAAATGGAAAAAGGAGAACAACAAAGACAAGTTTCCCAGCAGCAAATGCGAGCAGGAAGAACTGGAAAAACAGAAAATGGAAAGGGCCCAGGAGGTGGACGAGGAAGGGGAAGCACAGAAGGCGGACAAGAAATAAAAGGGAGTTTGGAGGACTGAAAGGCAAGCGCTGCTGGGGTGGAAGAGCCCCCGAGCCCCACGCTAATGGCAGTTCGTGTGAGGGAGGGGTGGGGTGGGGGGGGGACAAAAAAACAACAAACCAGAAAAACAAAGCGTAGAAAAGAGGAAAAAAAAAAGGGGGGGGGTGTAAAAAAAAAAATCAGCCCACCCCCTTTTATTGCTGTAAAACAATATAGCTGTGAGCACCACTTTGCTGATGATCCTTTGATACAATGAGCAGGAGGCAGGAGGGACCCCGAGCTCTCTGCTGCCTTTTGCCAGTTATTAACTAGCGGTAGTGTAACGCAATAGCTTATGTAAAACATGACTGTGAAATTCTCTCTCTCTCTCTCTGTCTGTCTTTCTCTCTGTCTCTCTTCTTCTTTCCGGGGGCGGGGGTGGGGGTGGGTTGGTTAACATAGCTTTCAGCGCTAGAGGAATTCCGTGATATTATATTTGTGCACTTTTTTTTTTTTTTTTTTTTTTTCCCTCATTTGGATTTTAGTTGGTTGTTTCCCAGCCCTTTGTTTGTTGGGGTTTTTTTTTGTTGTTGTTGTGGTTTATCTGTATGTACTGGAGGTAGCTATTGAGACAAACATCCCAACAACATGAAACTGCCTATTTATGCTGTAGTTATCTCTCTGTTTCTCTCTCTTCACTTTCCCCTCCTGCTCTTTGCCTTGGTTAGGTTGTGTTTTTTGTTTGTTTGTTTGTTCCCTTTTATTTTCCCCTCCAATTTTTCAATGTCTCTTCCAAAAAAAACAAAACAAAAAAAAAAAAAAAAAAAAAGGGGAAAAAATACAAAAAAAGAGCTTTTTTCTCTCCTTTAGTTAGCATGCGCACAGTGAAGCAAGTTGTAAAGTGATCTTTAGGTTAACTGTGAAAAAGAATGTATACTGTATCCGTGAATTACTTTATTGGGGGAACTAATGCTATATTTTGTTGTTCTTTCACCACTTTGTTCTATTGTCTAAACCTGGAAGCGGCGGAAGAAAAGTTACAATAAAGTTTACAAGCGAGAATTCCGTGACATCATTCTTTTCGCCCCGCTCCGCTTCCTCCAGGACCGCTCGGATAGAAAGGAAATAAAAAGTCAATTGTGTGGGAACCGCAGCCGGGGCCGGCGAAACCTTCCCGGGCCTGGGAGGTGCTGCGGGGCCGGGAGCCGCGGCCGAGGGCCGGGCAGGGGCCGGGGCAGCTGCGATGGCTCCGGCTCCTCTCCCGGCTGTTGTTTCTCGCAGCTCCCGGCCGCTGACAGCTCGGGCTGCGGGGCGGAAATCCTTGCTGAAGGTAACGTTTCTTGGATTTCGCGTCCTTCCCCTTTCCCCCCCCCCACCCCCCGCCTCCTCCCTCTCCTTTTCTCATTTTTCTGGTGTCTTCTCGCCCTCCCCGCAGCTCGGGGCGCTCCTGGCTCCCGGCGTGGCAGCGAAAATCACATTGTGAGGGGCGCAGCTGCCCCCGCCGAGCTGCCGCGGCCGGGGATGCTCGTAACCTTGGGGAAGGAGAAACCAGCGCAAACCCCGCACCATTGTCTGCTTTTCCTGCCTCACAGACTCTTTTTTTTTTTTTTTTTCTTTCTCTCTACACCCCCTCCCCATCCCACCCAACCCGCGGCCGCCACCTCCTCGCAAAAAAACAAAAAACAAAAAACAAAAAAAACCACCTCAAGAACAACAACAAAAAAATGGAGTCAGATCGCGGTTTTGGATGGTTTCTGTGCTTCTCCAGCAGAAAGCAAATCAGCCAGCTGCTCAGGTTTGACTTCTGGCTGTAATTGAGCCCCGCAGAAGCGCTGACACGCGGAACAAGGGATCCGAGCGCTCTTTATTTTTCGCAACAAGAAGAGCAAATGCCAGCTCGATACGCGGCTCAGAGCCCGTGGCGCTGGAATAAAATGGATATAGAGCTGAATGGCATTTTGGGGAGGGGTGGAAAAGAAAAAAAGGAGGGGGAGAAAAGAAAAAAAAAAAAAAAAAAAAAAGAGAGAGACGCCTGAAACTATTAGGTATCAATGAGACATTTGTCCTTTTTTCCTTTTCTTTTTTTTTTTTTTTTTTTTTTTTTAGGGGGGGGGTGAGGAGGGGGCGAGGGTCAAGGGGGAGGGAATTACGGACAGTCTGCTGAAAAAGTATCTCGGAGCCGAGGAAATGGTGCAAAGGAGGGAAATTTAGACGGGATCAATAAAGGGATAAATAGAGCTCCCTTCCCTTTCCTCCAGCAGAGAGAGACCGAGAGAGCCTCTCTGGTTTATCAGCAACGTGCTCCTAACCCCCTCCCCTTTCTTATTTCTTCCTTTTTTTATTTATTCCCCCCCCCCCTCCTCTTTCTCCCTCGCTCTGAGCTGAAAACTGATTACAGGTTGCTTATCGGCTCCAGCACAAATTTCACCCCTTCCAGCAGAGCTCGTGCGGGGTTTTATACGGCATCAATTATTTATCATATTTTATAAATCCAGGCGCACAGTCCCGTGCCCCCGAGGAGGGGGCGGGCGGCGATTGGCGCCGGCGCAGCCACGTGCCCGCGCGTCACCGGGGCCGGGAGGAAAAAGGCTCCTTTTTGGTGTAAATCTGGACTCTAATTCCGTAATATATCACGGTACCTCGTAAAACCGACACTAAAACGTCCCGACCTACAAATCACCCGGCCAAATTATGAGTTCATTGTATTATGCGAATGCTTTATTTTCTAAATATCAAGCCGCAAGTTCGGTTTTCCCATCCGGAGTCTTTCCCGAGCAAACTTCTTGCGCTTTCGCCTCCAACACCCAGCGAGCGGGCTATGGGGCCGGATCCACGCCTCCCTTCGCCGCTTCCATGCCCGGGCTCTACCCCGGCGGCGGCTCCGTGCACCCCCAGCCCCCCAGCGTGTACTCCTCGGGCTACGGCCTGGAGCCCGGCTCCTTCAACATGCACTGTTCCCCCTTCGAGCAAAACCTCTCCATGATGTGCCCGGGAGACGCCTCCAAGCAGAGCTGCGGCAAAGCGGAGCAGCGGGACTCGGATTTGCAGGGCGACAGCAACTTCCGTATCTACCCCTGGATGAGGAGCACAGGTAAGAGCCCGGGGAGGGAGCGGGGGCTCGGGAGGAGCGGGAGGAGGAGGAGGAGGAGGGGAGGGGGCTCTGGGGGTGGGGGGAGTGTGAATTATTTGCTGGCGTGCGCGGGGGGTGGCGGAGGAGGAGGAGGATGGGTTGAAGGGGGGGGGGGGATCGTCCCCAACTCCTTTCGTGACGTTTCACTGAAAAGAGAAGGGGAGGGGGGCGAGAGCCGCACACCCCCAGCCTCCCCCCGTAACGCCGGCCATAAAGCCGGCCATAAAGCCATCCTCTTAGCTTTAAATATTTATCGGGGCTGTGTCTGTTTGTCTCAGAGGGGACAGACGGGGCCGCAGGAATCGCGGCCGGCCCCTTCTTCCCCTCCTGTATTTATTTACGGCTGTGCGGATGGAGAGATGGGCTCGGGAGGGTGAAACTCTTGATGGGAGGTGCTTTGAGGGCTCGGGCTGTTTTCTTTGAGGCGGCCAAAGCCTCATTCGGGAGCCCCTCGCGGTGTCCCGAGCTCTGCCGCGGCAGGAACAGCAGAGCATCGTTCCCTGCTCCGGGAAAAATCCCGGTCCCCAGGCGGTGACAGCCCGGCCGGGATCGGGAGGGAGGGAGGGATGGAGGGATGGATGGAGGGATGGATGGAGGGATGGATGGAGGGATGGATGGATGAAGGCAGAGACACCTTCTGTCCCAAAACCTTCGGGAAAAGCACTTTTGGGGCGTCCTGCAGGAGCTGGGGGGCTTCCGGGGGCGGCCCCACTCAGGGTCACCCTGGCTCCGCACATGTCACAAACCTCGGGGCTGCCTTCAGCGCCTGACGCGCTCCTTCTCCGGGCATTAACGTCAATTAACAATTAATAAATATCCTTTTCCCCCTCGTGGGAGTGGTCCCGCGGCGACCCCGCTCCCCTCGGGCCGCCCGGAGAGCTCCGGGGTCGGGCAGGGCGCTCCCCCAGCCCGGAGCCACCGGTTCCGTGTCCCTGGTCACTCGTGGGGCTGTTCAGTGGCCCTGGTCACTGGTTGGGCCCCGTGGTCACTTCTGCGGATATTCAGCGTCCGTGGTCACTCCTGGGGCTGATCACAGTGTTCGTGGTCACTTCTGGGGCTGGTCACAGCGTCCGTGGTCACTCCTGGGGCCCCATGGTCACTTCTGGGGCTGGTCACAGTGTCCGTGGTCACTCCTGGGGTCCTGGGGCCCCGTGGTCACTCCTGGGGTTGGTCACAGTGTTCGTGGTCACTCCTGGAGTTGGTCACAGTGTCCGTGGTCACTCCTGTGGCTCTTCAGTATCCATGGTCACTCGTAGGACCCCGTGGTCACTCCTGGGGCTGTCCACAGTGTCCCTGGTCATTCGTGGGGCCCCGTGGTCACTCGTGCGGCTCCTCACCCTCGTGGGACGCCGAGGAGAGGGAGGAAGGTGCTGCTGGAGCGGGGCGGGGGGGGAGAAGGCGTGAGCTCTGCTCCTTTTGCAGCCTCCAGCTCGCGGCTCGAGGGCATCAGCCCCTCTCTCGGGGGGAAAGATCCGGGAGAAGCTCGCTGGGAGAGCTCGGGGCAGCGCGGGGAGGAAGAGAGGAAGGGAGGAAGGGAGGAAGGGCAGCGGCGCGGCCGGCGCTGCAGCGCGGTTTGTGCCGGCAGGAGCTACCCTCACACTCATCCGGCGGTCAGGTCTTTCCATTACCTGCTCCATAATTCATCCGCTTTTACAGTTGATTTATCAAAGACCAAACATTTCTGGTCGTAAACACTTCATCTCTGCTTTTATCTGACTTCAGATTTAGGGAGCCCCCCGCACTCTCTCCTCTTTCAGCCGGTGACGCTGCGAGGACCAGCGCCGGAGAGGCTCTGGAAAGAGAGCGAACCTCAAAAAAAACCCCAACACAAACCCCCAAAACCTGGATGTTCTGGGATCAGCTGAGCCTAAAAGCAGAAAAACTAGATTTGGGGCTTAAAAACGGGGGTGCCACCCCCTCCACCCCCCTTTGCTGCCCGTTCCTGGTGCCCAGGGTGCGATCCCACCGCTGGAATTTCATCCACGAGCAGAGATAGAGTTGTCATCCCCATTCAGCAGCGGTTTATGGCTCTCCCCTCGGCGGATTTTACAACCCGCATTCCACGACCTGCGCATTTTTACTTCACAGCTTAGGCCAGGGCTGGTTTGCCTTTTTTTTTTAAAATTTATTTATTTTTTACTTTATTTTTTTAATTTTTTTTTCATTCTCCGTTTAATGACTGGATCTTTTATTCTTAGGGAAAAAAAAAAAAAAAGAAAAAAGAAAAAAAAAAAAGGAAGAAAGAGGGTTGAGTTTGTGGGGAGAAAAAAAAGGGAGAAGGAGAAGAGGTGGAATGTGTGGAGGAGAGGCCGAGGGCTGCTGCTCTGGTTCCACCCTAAATCCGCACAGAATTCACACCGAAGGCACGGGGACCAGACTGTAGAACAATAATTCCCAATCAGGAATCCAGGAAATGTCGGGTGGAGGGGAAAATCAGGAGCTGGGCCCTCTCCAACCCCCTGGCAGGCGCCCGGAGGGGGTGGCGATGGCAGCTGAGGCTCTTCCCATCTTCACACCCCAAAAAAGAGCAGCTTGGAAGGGGACAGGAGCCCCCCCGAGAGCCTCGGAAGTCCCCGAAGTGCCCCAAAACATCCCCTGGAATGATTCAGACCATCCCACACCTTCCAGGCCAACGTCCCGATGACAGCTTGAGGAGAGGACGAAGACTGGGATTTGTGCAGACAGCAGATGTCTCTGATTCTGTCTCCGCACTGATATCCCCCCAAAACATCCCTAATTTGTGGTGTCTGGATGAAAATCGAGGCAGGAACTCTGGCCGGGGCTGGGAGGGCAGGAAACTTTGTGAAACTTTGTTGCTCGCTCCGAGACGCCGCCGGCGGGACAAAATAAAAACAAAACACCGAGACGAGGGGAAATTAAAGCTGGGCTGGTTGGCGGGGGCTGCAAACCCCCTGGGCGAGGTGGGGAAAGCCTCGAGAGGAGGGAAAATCCTCCAAATTAAAGGAAATATTGGCCCAGGTCGTGCAGGGTTTTGCCGCCGGTGGGAGCGCAAAGGAGCAGCCCTTGGCCCGCGCTACAAAAGGAGGCAAAAAACCCCCGAATTAAATCCCCCCAGACACCTCCCAGACCCCCGGGCTGACCCAAATCTGCATTTATTTGGCAGGAACGGACAGAAAGCGCGGCCGGCAGACCTACACCAGGTACCAGACGCTGGAGCTGGAGAAGGAATTCCACTACAACCGGTACCTGACGAGGAGGAGGCGCATCGAGATCGCCCACGCGCTGTGCCTGACCGAGCGCCAGATCAAAATCTGGTTCCAGAACCGCCGCATGAAGTGGAAAAAGGAAAACAAAACCGCCTGCCCCGGCTCCAGCGGCCAGGAAAAGCCAGAGGCCGAGGAGGACGAGGAGGAGTGAAGAGGGGAGAGAGGTGGATGCAGGAAACGAGAGGAGAAAAATGCAGGGGGAAACACAAAAGAACACATGATGGAAAAAAGAAAAAAAAAAAGACTATATATAAAAATAAATGATAAGCGCATAAATAATTAAACCCCTAGGAGTGATGCGTTGTGTTTCATGACACTGAGAAAAAAATACTACCTATATTAAAGTCTCTCTTTTTTTTGTTGTTGGTCGTTTTGTTTTTTTTTTTCTTTCTTTTTGTACAATAGAATATCTACCTATTAAATGTGGCTTTAGAGTCAGGATAGACACATTTTTTTCTATGTGAGCCTCCCTCTAGCACAGTAATTTGTAAAAGCTCCGTTTGTACTTCGCTGTGTACTCTCTCTTCTTTTTTGGGGGGTGGTGGGTTTGAAGTAACGTGGTCGTGTTTAGCACCTTTAATTTAGAAAATGTGACCCGAAAGCCTGAATGCAAATTACATTTAGCGCGTAGAGTCCTGTACATAATATGAATTATTATTCCTCCTTCCTCCCTGCAACCTCTGTGGTTCTTTTCTCCTTGCGATGCTCTTTTGTCTGTGGATATTTTTACCTTCGTTGTTGGAGCCTCTGCGGGAGGGAGGGGGGGAAAGGGGCGGAAAAAAATAGAAAAAAGAAGAGGAATTAATATTGTGCTACGTCAAATGTTGTATATCAAAGTAGCAAATTATTTAATGGCGGCACGTTGCTCTTTTTTTTTGTTGTTGTTATTATTAATTATTATTATTATTATTATTTCCTTCGTCTGTGATTATTATTCTTCGAAATAAAAAGGAGATCTCCGATAACCCGCAGCGCGTTGGGTGCCTTCCTCTTTCGGCTTATTAAAAACAACTCAACTGGGGGGGGGGGGGGGCTGGCTTTGAAATAACTGTGATGAAATATCCTTTTGCCCCGATTTGTCACCTAAATTTCTCTCCTTTTCTTTGGGGCAGCCAAACCATTCAAGGTATTGGTGATTTTTCAGTAGATTTGGCGAATATCCTGAGAAATAATTGGTTTTCGGGGCTCTGGAGGCGTGGGCTGGGCTCTCTCCCCTCTCTCCCTCTGTGGTTGCGCTGGAATCATTTCTGAGGAAGGGAAAAGACAGGAAAAAAAAAAAGAAAAAAAAAAGAGAGAGAGAAATTCAAAGAACCCAAAATCGCCCCAAAACGATCTTTCCGCTCCTCGCTTTAATTCTCTCCTCGCAGCCAATTTGCTCCAACCCGATCCATTCCGCCGCGCCTTTGGCCATTTTATTTATTTATTATTTTCTTTTTAAGGTTCTCCCTCCTCCCTTCAATTGCTTTACTGCGGACTGGAACTCTTTCATTAGCACCGAATAACGCCGAGCATCAAAGCGCGCATAAAATAAATTAAAGCAATTAAACGCGGAGAAGAAGGAGGAGAAGAAGAAGAAAAAGAAGAAGGAGAAAAAAATTAAAAAAAAAAATCAACAAGGCAAAACAAAAGGAGAGGAAATTTGAGCGCTTGCGCCTCTGCCCCTCCCCGCCCGGTTTGTTGGTTTATTTATTGATTTCCACCGCGCGCGAAGGCGCGGAGGCTCCGCGGGAGTTTACGCCACGAGCTGGGCAGGATGCAGAGGGCAGGGAATTAGAAATAAATAAAGAATAATTTTAAAATTAAAAATAAATAAATAACCCACAAAATAATAATAATTAAAAAAAAAAAAAAAGAAAAACCACCGAAAACAAATCCCCAAAACGCCCAAATAAACCCAGAAGTCGCCAGCTCAGGGGGGCTCTGGAAGGACTTGGCGGTGGCCGCTCCGCACCTTCCCCTTCCTCCCCTCCGCGCCTCGCTCCTTTTCCACCTCCCACCACCCCCAGATGATTCCTCGGGCAGGGGTTTTGGGGTTTTTCCCCCCAAAATCAGGCGCCACGCCAGGGATCTGCGCGCCCCCAGATTCGCTGCCCCAGTTCTGGAAATCCCGTTCGCAGAGGGCTCAGCCAGCCCGGCTTTTCCTCCCCGAAATTCCCATTTGGAGGGGAAAACCGAGGCAAAATCCAGGGGGAAAATTCCCTTCTTTATTTATTTTTTTTTTCCCCCCTCGCTGCAGCGCGGGGTGCAGAGCGAGGCTGAGGAGGGGGTGGGGTAGGGGTGGGGGGAATAAATAAAAAAAATTGGAAGATATTCCAGAAATTTCCCTCCCCTCTGCCGCTCCTGGACCGCAGCGGCTCGGCCGGAGCTGCCCCCCCGCTCCGGGCCGGACCTCTGCCCCGGGGGGGCGAGCGGGAATTCAGGCGAATTCCAAGGAAAAAAGGCGAAGAGAGGCTTTCACGGGCCCAGGGATGAGCGGTGGGGTGGCCAGGGCACCCCAAAATCCCTCCCCGGGCCGCCGCGGGGACACGGCGGGGACAGGGCGGGGTCCCGGGGGGGTTCGGCCGCGGAGAGCCCCCCAAGCACCGAGCCCCGGCATCGCCGCCTCCGGCAGCGCTTTTCTCTTCTTGCCTTTATTTCAACCCCCAAAACCTCCTGGTTGCCCCTTGCAGCCTAAAAGATGACAATCGTGACCCAAAATAAAAGGGAAAGGAGCCCGAACTGGCGGCGAACCCCACTGTTTTACTGTGCAGTTCCCCCACTGAAATCCAAACCTCCAGCCCTTTATTCTGGGGGGGTTATTGTTCGGAATATGAGGCGTTATCCCATTTTTTTCCTCCCCAGCGATCCCCCCTTATCCAAGCCAGGGGTGGGGTGGGGGGGGCTGGAAAAAAAAAAAAATCCCCGACCCCCTTTTTTGAAATTTTTTTCCTTTAAATTTTCTTTTTTAGGGGAAAAAAAAAAAAAAAAGAAAAAAAAGATGGCGGCTAAGAAAAAGACTGCTGTTAAACCGGTCATGAAGAAATGCAATAAATTCCTTGTTGTTTTATGAAAATTTACAACTTTGTGATAGAACTTTATGAGTGGCTGGGTTCTGGGATTGGCCAGAGCCGGTCATGTGGACTGCTAACCGTGAACATGAACTTTTTATTATTTCCCATGTGGTTATATTGCACCATTCTTCTGTCCGCTGCACCTTGGGTCGGATCAGTGTCCTCTATAGGGCTCTCGCCCTCTCTTTACATTTTTTTACTTTTGTGTATAAGCTCGGCAGGGCTAAAGCAGGGCAGAGGGGAGGGGGGGGGCCGCCTCAACGCGCACCCACACGCACCCCTGGGCACCCACCTCCGCCCCCGCGCGCCTAGACAGACACTTAGCGACATTTTTAATTTTTTTTTTTTTTAATTATTACCATAATTTTTTCCACTATTTTTTTTCTGGTATTTTTTAGATTTTCTAATTTTTTTTTTTTTTTTTAAATCCCACTCTCCCCCCCCCCCCCTCACTTCACCCATTTTTTTTTGGGGGGGGGGTCTCAGTAATAATGGAAGGGCAGAGGGGATTCTGCGCCGGGAGTGGTTTTTGCAGAGGGGGAAGTTGCTCCCTTTTCCGGGCAAGTGACAGAAACACGCGAGAAGCCCTCAGGAGCCAGAGAGGCGATGGACGGCTCTCAGGTTGGGACAATATTTCTCAGCCAACAGATAAGCGAAGGCTTATCTCTCCTTCCCCAAAATTCACACCCATGCCACAGAAATGGACGTCAAAAGGTAAGGGAAGAATACGTTTCTCTTCATTTATTATTATATATATAAAGATATATATATATATATAATTTTTTTAATCAATGAAATGTCTTTGTCAAGATGCTTTTTTTTTTTTTTTCCTGTTTCATCTCCTGCCCGGGGAGGAGGTGGTGGCGGGGAGGACGAAAAAAGGGTGGGGTGATGGAGAAGGGAGGAATTCGAGGCTTTGGAAATCTGTTGAGGCGATAATTTCACCGGAAAATTAAAAAAAAAAAAAAAAAAAAGAATTAAAAATAGCTGATCTTAGAGGTGAGGAAAAGAGAGGAGGGCGAGAGAAATAAAGGTGGAAGGAAAGGGGAAAGAAAATAAGAATTCTAGAGGAAAGGAAGAAATAATTAAAGGAAAAAATGAAAAAGAGAAGGAGGAAAGAAAAGGGGGAGGCAGGAACAGAGGAAAAATCAAGAAAAGTAATAGGAAATAGGGAGAAAAACCGAAATAACGGAGTCGGGGGGATAAAAACGAAGCCTTGTAAGGTCACCTGGAGACAGCAGGCGTGCAGGGAAGGCTTTGCAGCAGCTCGCTGGCGGAGGGCTTTAGGCGCTGCCTTTAAAAAACACCGAGCCCTTTGTGGGCAGTTGTCGCGTTTTATTTTGTTCGGGGTTTTTTTTTTTTTTCTTTCTTTTTTTTTTTTTTTTTTCCCTCCCCCTCTCAGAATCTCGTGCCAGTTTCCTCGTCTTCGGGCGAGCCCGGGGATTTGGCCAAGTTTCCGCGGGAGCCGGTTGGGTTTTGCGCTGCTCCCCGGGGTCGTTAGGATGTGTGGGTGGATTCCTCGAGGAGAGGGCAGCACGAGGAAATCTGGAAATTGGCGTTTTTTAAAAAATGAGACAAAACAACACAACCACAACAACCGAAAAAAACCACCCCCAACAACCCAAACAAAAAAGGAGGGGGAAGAGGGGAGGGAAAAAAAAAAAAAAAAAAAAAAAGGAGGAGAGGGGGAAAAAAAAAAGAAAAGAAACCAACCCAGAGCGCAGCGCTCTCATTTGTAAATTTTTTTTCTTTCTCCTCAACTCCCAAATGAAACTGACGTTGGGAAGCAATAAAGCTCCTTGGATTTTAATTGCGTTCTGCAGCGCTAACGGGGCTTTTATGCTCGGGTTTCATCCCCACGGTGCGGCGGGGATTCTCCACGCCGGGTTCTGCGCGAATCCCTGGCTCCTTCCACACCCGAACCTCGCTTTCCTTTAAGGGAAATATTTATCGGGAGGTGATGTCGGTTTGAATCTCGTCTATTTTATTTTAATATTTCCCCTCGATGTTTCGAGGGTGGGTTTTGAAGTGTTTGTGTTAATCGCTGCCGTTACGAGGTGATTGTTAAATAAGATCACGAGAGAGCGAGATGGGGTAAGAGCAGATTCATTACTCGAGCATAAACCATTTTATGACGTGACGATTTATCTCATCCGAGCCCACCGCGCCGGAATACTGTGTGCGAGGGGGCAAACGATCGCGAGCCTCGCCGGTAATAAACAGAAAGACATTTTTAAAAGCTATTTCATCCCGAACCTGTTACATTTTTCATCAATCACGGGGCGAAGGGGTTGAAAAAAAAAAAAAAAAAAAAAAAAGATGCGGGTTCAACCTCCTGCTATCCCTTTCCCCCTCCCCGATATTTTCCCTGTGTTTCTTCCCTCCTATACAAATAATTTAACGCCAAAACCTCGCTTTTATCCCGATTCTCCCACTCCGCGCGTGGGCAACCACTTGTGGAAGGGTTTTTTTTTGTTGTTGTTGTTTTTTTTAACCATTCCCGGGGGCCAGCCAGACGCCTCACGCTGGGGGAGGGGGCGGTTTGGGGGTGTCCCCCGCTGCCCCCCGTGCCCACCCCGCGCGCTCATTTTGGGAGAAGGGAGCGGAGCCTCCCCCGGGGCCGGCGCTCGCCCATTCCCCGCCGTCTGCTGCCATCTACCGTCGGCGGCGGCGGCCCGCGGCTCCCGGGGGGTCCCGGGGGGTCCCGGGGGGGTCCGGGGGGGCCCGGGGGGGGGTCCCGAGGGGCTCCCCGAGCCCCCAGCCCCCTCCCCGCCGGTCCCCGCCCGGCCTGGCTCGGGATGGGAGCGCGGCTCTCACCTCCACCTGACACCCGGGGGCTTCGCTCCGGGCGTTCCCGCCTCCGAGCGGCTGGAAATACAAATTCGGGAGGTTCGGAGCGCCCCCGAGGAGTTTTCCCACCTAAACATCCCCCAGGAGTCCCGAATCGCTGGGCGTCGCGTCCCTCGGGGCGCGCAGGTCCCGCGGATGCTGCGGAGTCGGGGAATGGCGACGGGAGGAGCGAGGCCGGAGCGGGCCCGGAGGTGGCTGCGGCAGCTCATCATTAAAAAGAAAAATAGTGGGAGGGGGGGGAAAAAAAGAGAAAAGAAAAAAAAAATAGAGAAAAAGACTAAAATGAAAGGATATAAAATGAAATCAAAGGGAATAAAACGGGATGAAATGGAATAAGATGGAATGAAATGGAATAAAATAAAAGGCAGTGGAGCTTTGATCCCTCTCTGCCTGGCTGTGGCCACTCGGGGCTCTGGCCGGGAGGGGTCCGGGGGGGCTTGAGGTGGTTGCTGGGGACAGGGGCAGAGCAGGGGTCACTTTTAAGTTACTGTAGGCTCTGGAGGGACAATGCGTGCCTGTTATTTTAAAAGGTTCCTCTCGCCCTCCCTCCCTCCCGCTCGTTTTCTCCCTTCTCGTTTTCTCCTTGTGCCACGCAGTTTCCTGGCAACTGGTCTGGAATAATTCGGGGGGGGGGGGGTTGTCCCCCCCGAAACTGCCGCGCTGGGAGACTCTGGGGTGGCGGGGGAAACTGGAGAAAAAAAAATTAAAAGAAAAAAGGAGAGGGAAGAGAAAAGTTTCTCTCTTTTGAGCAGCACCAGCCGTGATTGACTTGTTCCATGCTGTAATTCGGCATTACACCAGACCCGTCTCGCCTTTCCCCCTCCCTGCTCTCCCCACACCGTTTCATCCCCCTCTCTCCCCTCCCCAGGAGTGTTTTCGGCGGAAATTTTCGGGTCTGAGCGCATTTGGGTTCCCTCGATGTCCCCTTCTCCCTCTGCTCCCCCTCCTTCCCCCCCTCACTCCTTTTTTTTATTATTATTATTTTCTTGTTAATAATTAGCCGCACTCCTTAATGGAACAATGGTAGATTATTATTGCTTCTTTTCAAAGCTGCCATTAACAAGGTTATTACGCACTGCACGGGAAGTCAGGTAAATTAAACTTAAATTGCTGGAAATTAAGTTTCAGGCGGTTTTGCGCCGGGAGACAGGGGATTATTTTATTTTTTCTTAACACCTTCGGGGGTCATTGTTGTAAATGCTCCGAGCCTGCAGCTCGGGTTTATTTTCCGAGGCGATTTTGGGTGTGCAGGAGCGTTACAGGGCTGGCTCGGGCTGCTGCCAATGGTTTTTCTGTGTCTGGGTTCCAAGAACAAGGAGGTTTTTCAACTGTTCTCGTGCTCTTGGCTTGACTTTATGGCCGCAATAAGTCCCTCGGTGGGGGAAACCCCCGCTGTGTTCTCACTTCAGAAGGGTCGGGAATTCCAGCTCCCCGTGAAAAAAAAAGGGAAAAAAAGGGAAAAAAAAAAAAAAAGAGAGTTTCATTTTTTATTGGAACCAACTGCACTGAACTTTTTTTTCTTTTTTAATTTTTTTTCCGCCACCGAGTCCTGAGCGGCTCCAGCTTTCGCACAAGCCACGCTCTGTTCTGCTGGCCTGGTGAAATATTTGGGTGTTGTTTTAATCCCCTCATCTCTCCTTGCTCTGCTGGGGCTGCTGGCCAGAAAGCGAAACAAAACAAAACAAAACAAAAAACCTAAAAAGACCAGAGAACTTGTCCATACCCTAAATACTTCTCTTTATCTTTATTTATGCCCCGACGCTTGAGCGATGCCTGTCGGGAGGGGAAAGCCGCAGTTGGATCTGTTATTGCACCTTCTGGTGCCTCCCCGCTTTATTGCCCCTTCTCGGCAGACCTCGCGCCTGCTTTGGGGGTTTGTGTTCTTGGAGGGGACCAGGCCAAAATCTGATTAAAGACGAGCCCTCGAAGCCCGGGTTGACTTCAGGGCTACTGTCTGAGCCGAGCTGGGGCGGCGGAGGCGTCCAAAACAAACAAATAAATGAATACATATCGGCCAAATCCGCCTCAGATTTCCTAGGGAGCTCTCCAGGCGGCCGTGGAAGGGCTCCGCCAACGAGGCGGCGGTTCGGATCCTCAATTCCATCCCTAAAACCCTCGGAACAGGGAATAGAAACCACCCCTGCGCCGGGCGCTCAGTTCTGGGAGATTTAGTGCGCTTTAAGACCTCTGCTCGTATTTAAATGTATCATAGGTGGCAAATCAATTACACCGCGGGCCTGACCCTCGGGAAGATGAAAACTATGACAGGCTTTGGGGGCTTTGGTGGGGTTTGGATTTTTTTTTTTCCCACCTTGGGAATCAAGTTTTCCTCTTTTCCTGCCCCCGTAACCATTGGTAGGGTCGAGCTCTTGAAAGATTTTTTTTATTATTTTATTTCCAGAGATGTCAGCAAAGCACAATTAGAAAGCGGCCAGCTTCAATTAGTGCGTTTTTAATTTTCTTTTAAAAGCCAGATCGTCCAAACTCTGCAAAGAGCCTGTTTCAACCACAAATTATTATAACGAGCGGCCGCCGTGAGATTTTTTTCTTTTTCTTTGTGCTTTCCCAAACTATTTCGAGGGATTTATTTGCAGAGCAATCGCCAGGAGAGGCGGAAAAACACGAGCCCAAACATTTTTTTCCGGCAGATTGTGCTGTTCCTGGCGGGCTGGGCTATCAGGACATCCCCATCTCTCTGCCCAAAGAATTTGCATGCGGGGCTGCTCGCGCCTGATAATCGCCGCGTTTTAGAGCCACAAAAATTGCGTAACTCATCATCTGGATGAACTGCTGGGCTCCCGCGAAGCTGTTCAGCCTCTCAGCCCAGAGGTTTTGTTGGTTTTTTTCCCCCCTCTTTTTTATCCTCCTTCTTCTATACTCATGGTTCCCTCTCCCTCTCTCTCTCTTTTTTTTTTTTTTTAATTTTATTTCCCCCCCCTTTTTTTTTCCCTTTTTTTTTTGTCCCCCCCCCCGCGAGTTTGGGTCCATTCCGCGCACAAAGGGGAAACTCTGCAAGAACAAATCTAAGAGATATCGGCCAGGGGCGGTGGGGGCGGCGGCGGATGGAAAACCACTTCCTCTGCGTGTTATTTCCTTGAATTCTGCGGATTGCGTGGCGGCCCGAGATGTTCCTCGCAGCCGTGGCATGGAACAATCTTGGCCTGGCTGCTGTAAACACGATGTTTGAAATAAATTAGCTGGTAATAAGACCCCGCTTTTCGGAGGCACTTGAGGCGCTGGCAAGAGGCAGCCGCGCTGGCAGCTCCGCCGCCGCCGAGGAAGATGTGTAATTCTAGATTTGTGGCGCCCACAATTCACAGATTTCGAGGTATTTCAGCCCCCAACAGACAGATGGCTACAAATTCGGACAGGAAACAACCCCTTGATAAAAGGCCGCTGATCGGGTGGATGGTGCTGGGGTTAATTTAGGTGGGTTTTCTTTTCCTTTTTTTTTTTTTTTTTTTTTTCCCTCGGCCGTGCCTTTCTGCTGCTGTGACTGTGATTTCCCCCCTTGAAAAGCCAAAAAAATAAATTAAAAAAAAAAAAAAAAGGAGGGCCCAGAAAAGCTTCAACCTCACCTTGAGCCAGCGAGGAGCTCAGGGGGGGATGCGCAGGTAGAGGTGAGCGAGGAAACCCGAGCGAGGCAAAAAAAAAAAAAAAAAAAAAAAAAAAAGCAGAGTGAAGCGGAGCTTTCAGGGTGACCGAGACTTTCAGTGCTACCCTTTTGTCGGGGTTTAAATCGGCAAAATTCGGTGTTTGGTGGTGGGGACGGGCTGGAAGCGGGGGGCGCGGACCCTGAGCACCTCCGGCCCCGCGGCAGCTCCGGCTCCGCTCTCCTCACCCCCCCGCAGCCCCCGGGCCGGTAACGATCGATAAACTCCGCTTTTCGCCCCAATCCAGGGCTCTCTTTTAGCCATAAAAGGTGGGGCGTGGGTCTGGTATTAACAAAAAAACGCAAGAGGGCACAATGCGGTGCCGGCCACCGGAGGAGCGCGGGGTTCAGCCAAGGGAGGACGGAAATATTCCCATTTTCCCCCATTTATCTCCCGAAACGCGGAGCTTTTGCGGCACCGAGGAAAAAGTGGGAAGATGCGGTGGAGGCAGAGCGAAGGTCGGGTCGGAGCTTTTCGGAGCGGGGAGTGCTAATTGACGGTAATTAGTCCAGTGAAGTTGTCAAAACCGATTTCTCCTCGCGGAGCCAACCCAACCCTGCCACGGCCGCGGGGTCTCCTCCTTTGGCAAACTTCTCACAAAAAAAAACTTTTAATTTCCCGGTTTTCGGCCCTTTTCCCACCCTGTCTCATTGAACCCCGCGCGGAGCACTCGGACACCTCAGGACGATCCGCAAGCGCCAGGGGTTAAAGTTTGGCGAGCCCGAATAATTAACTTTTTTTTTTTTTCCCCCTTTTTTTTCCTCCCCCTTTTCCTTCCCCCGCTCCGCACGGTTCCAGCGGGTGTCCGCGCGCGTTTTATGGGTGTAAATATCAGGATTTAGGCGCTCGCACCGCCATCCGCGCCGACGGGCGCTCCGCACCCCCGCGCCGAGCTCCGGGGGAGGGAGGAAGAGGGGAGGAGGAGGAGGAGGAGGGGGAGGAGAAGGAGGAGGAGGAGGGGGGGACGGGACGACCACACGTTTATTTATTTATGAAGCTCGCAGCGCGCCGGGAGAAGGCTTCTTTGGGCAGATATTATATATTTGGTTAAGGGGGTGCCTTTCTGTTGTTTAAAAGGGAGGGAAGAAGGGGGGTGGCCGGTTTGTTCTTGGGGGTCCCTGGTGCAATCTCGGCTCCTCATGGGTGCTATTTTGCAACCTCAGGCGCCTGCTATTGGTCAGCCCGTGATCAGATGGTTGTATTTCCTTGTGTCCCTCGCTGGCACCACGCCATCTCCCTTCAGCTAAAACCCAATCTCCGATATACCACTAATAGCTAAACCACTTGGACTATAAAACACAACAAATCATAAAGCCCGGGCAAAAAGTACGGCAAAAAAAACAACAAAAAAAAACAAAACAAAACAAAACCCAAAAATTAAAAAAAAAAAAAAAGCCAACAACAACAAAAAAAAAACCAAACCAACCAAACCACCCCAAAACGGGGGGGAATCTCCTTGTCTCCCTCTCCGTGTCTCCTTTCCGATGAGTTCTTATTTTGTCAACTCGACCTTCCCGGTGAGCCTGGCGGCGGGGCAGGAGCCCTTCCTGGGACAGCTCCCGCTGTACCCCTCGGGCTACGCGGATCCTTTGAGGCACTACCCCAGCACCTATGGAGCCACGGGCGTGCAGGAGAAGGGATACTCCTCCTCTCCCTACTACCAGCAGAGCAACGCAGCGTTCGGCGGCCGCGGCTCCGCCTGTGACTATGGGCCCGGCGGGTTTTTCAGGGAGAAGGACCCTGCGTGCGCCCCTCCCAGCCTGGACGAGGTGCCCTTCGCCCCCGAGCCGCGCAAGTCGGACTGCGCGCAGAGCAAAAGTGTGTTCGGAGAGAGCGAGGAGCAAAAGTGTTCCGCGCCGGTTTACCCCTGGATGCAGCGGATGAACTCTTGCAATAGTGAGTTTACTCTTTTACAGAAATAAATACATCAATCTCCTCCCCCCCTCTCTTATTTGTTAGCGCCGGGGAGAGAGAGAGCGAGCGAGCGAGCGAGCGAGGGAAGCAGGAGGAAGGTTCCCACTTTTAGAGCCCAAACTTCCAGCGGGGGAAAACTTGGGCGACGTGAGAGGCTCCAGGCACGCTCCAAAACTTCCCACCGCTCCGAGATTTTTCTCCCCCTCCACCCCAAGCTGGAAACTTTTAAACCCCAAAACTCCATTTCTGCCCCCCTCCCTCCCTTTTTACCTCCCCCACTTTTATTTTTCTTTTCTTTTTTTTTTTTTTTTTTTTTCGGTGCCACATTCCAGTTTGCGTGTCACTCAGCTACAGCGATTTGTCTCTGTCTGTGCCCCACACGCGCAGGGAGATATCTTTTCTAAATCAGATCTGGATGACTTTACACACACAGCCCCGAGCCGCACCCCCGCGCAGCTCCCCCTCTCTCTCTCTCTCTGTCCCCGAGCCGGAGTTAAATGTTATAAAAAGTGTTTAAATGCTTGTAGGGAGACGGTTGCATTTTTAATGTTGCTCGCACTTAATGAAAAGTCTGCCTGGGGAGGATTTTCCTGATTTTTCTTCCCCCCCCACCCCCTCTGTGATATATGACTTCTTTAAGTGCTGTTTCCTCAATCAGAATTATAACAATAATAAAAGAAAGGGGAAAAAAAAAAAAAAAAAAAGATAAGTGAGGGGGGAAGAAAAATAATAAAAGAGTCGCTGCTCTCCTCGCCCGTGTTTAGATGCATTTGATGCCTTTTAAGTCCCAAATTGATGTCCATTAGCGCGGGGACATAAAGTGTTGTGTCCTCTTTAATGCGGACTTTGGGCAGATCGATTCACTTCATTATTGCTTAAATGCCCCGATCTATTACGGCTCGCCGGCAGGGTGGAAAGCAGCGCGGGCGGGCTCGGGGAAGGCAGGGGGGGTTTGGGAACACCTTGCGATGATTCCTCATCCCGGAATGAGATGGATCTCGCCCTGCCTCTCTCTCGCCCCCCCAGCCCGGCTTTAACCCCCGCTGCCCGGCCGCGGGACGCTCCGAGCGCTCCCGGCTCCTCCCGGAGCTGCCCCAAAGCTTGGGGAAGGCGCAGCCCCCTCCTCACCACCCCAAAATTCCACCTCGCCTTTCCCCATTCTTCCCCCCCCCCCTTATTTCCCCCTCTCTCCGGTTGTTTCCTATTTTTTTGGTGATTTTTTTGTTTGTTTTGTTCTTCTGCGGGTGTCGCAGGTTCTTCCTTCGGGCCCAGCGGCCGCCGAGGCCGGCAGACCTACACCCGCTACCAGACGCTGGAGCTGGAGAAGGAATTCCACTTCAACCGCTACCTGACCCGGCGGCGCCGCATCGAGATCGCGCACTCGCTGTGCCTGACGGAGCGGCAGATCAAAATCTGGTTCCAGAACCGCCGCATGAAGTGGAAAAAAGAGAACAAACTGCTCAACTCCTCGCAGCTCAGCGCGGAGGAGGAGGAGGAGAAAGCGGCTGAGTGAACACACACACGCACACGCACACACACACACACACACAAAAAAGGGGGGGGAGGATTGAAAAGGTGTTATTTAAAACGAGCAAAAAGCGACGAGAAAACGACAAAAAAATTAAATTTAGGGAGGGAGGGAGTGTGAGAGGATGAGGGGGTGTGCGCTGGCTGTGAGGGAAAACCCGCGCCTTGGTGGGACAAGCCCTCTGCAGCAGCGGCGACAGCCACAAAGTTTGGGCCACCAACGCCCTGAACTCGAGTTCCCAATGATTTTGTCCAGAAACAAACAAACAAACATAAAAACACCGCGCACACACACACAAAAATCAGGCTTCTGGTCGCGTCTTGAGTATTTTTCCCTTCCCACACTTCCCTTTCCCTCCCTCTCCACTCCCCACCCCCCCTACACAAAATGGAATAATAATAATAATAATTAAAAAGTGAAGAGATGGGGAGAGCGAGAAGGAGGGAAAGAAAGGGAAAGAAAGGGAAAGAGAAAAAAAAGGGGTGGGGGGGAGGAAAAAAAAAAGAAAAAAAAAAAGGACTCCTAGCCGTGTTTCTACCCTTGGTGTCACTGTTAGTAATCTGCTAACTCTTGTATTTAATGGAAGTGCTGCAATATATGTCATTTGGGGTGTTTATTGTCCTAATTTTGTAAAAATGTTTCATGCACGGTTGATATAAGTTGGGTGGTTTGGTTTTTTTTTTAAATTTTCCTCTTTTTAATTTTTTTTCTCCTCCTTTGGTAAATTAATCAAGCCCTGGGGTTCTTTGTAATTAGTTTTTGGGATGGGATTTTGGTGGGTTTTGTTTTTTTTTTTTTTTTATTATTATTATTTTTAAAAGGAAAAATCTACTGAAAGAACGAGTACTACCTACAAGGCTGGAAAAAAAAAAAAAAAAGTTTTAAAAAAAGGAAGCAACAACGACAGAAAGTTCTATTTTATTAATTTTTTTGTACGTGTTGTGTTTTGGAGTTTGTCTTAGGTATGAACATGGAATTCTCTAATAAAAGCCAAGTCTTCGATCTCACCCGCACACCCCTTCCCCTGTCATTATTAGCGCTGGTTTGATGCCGATTTTTCCCTTTTCCAGGGGGATTCTTGAGGAGCAGAGCGTTGAAAAGGAGATTTCTTTGCTCCGCTCTGGGTGACAATGTCTCCTAAGCTGCCAGGACAAGCAACCCCGAGCGCACGGAAGTTACAGTGGACAGATAAATCTGATTTTCCCCCTTTTTTTATTTCCGTCCTAATCTTAAATGGAAGCCCTTTCACCAGCAGAATTTCCTGGCTGACATTTCTGCCTCCAGCCTTGCGCTCTCTCTCTCTCTCTCTCTTTTTTTTTTTTTTTTTCCCTTTTTTTATTGTTACAGTACAAAGAGTTATGACGAAACGCCGTCCCATCTCCATAATAAATCAAGGAAACGGGCAAAACTACGCCCTCATTTATCCACCGAAGATACCTAACATTTGCCCAGCATCTTTCAAACATCTGCTCCCTCGCTCTGCGCCCCCGAATCAAAGCGAAATGTGGCGGAAAAAAAAAAAAAATTTAAAAAAAAAAAAACAACCCAGATTTCCAGGGAATTTACCCCCTGGAAAAAAAAAAAAAAAAAAAATATATATATATATATATATATATATATATATATATATTCTCAGAGCCAGGAGAATGAGCGTCCATTTAAACTGGGAGAGGGGGAAAAAAAGGGGAAAAAATCCAAATGGAGCTCTTTGGAAAGGGCAGAATTTTGTTTTCTCTTGCGAGCGTCGCCAGTGGCTCCTCGGCTGGGCTGGGGATGGGACGGGGAAGGTTTCGTGCTCCTCGCCGAGGAATTTCCTGCGGAATACCCAACTTTTCCCCGCGTTTCGGGGCGATGGAATGAAAGGAGAGGCTTTTTCTTTATGTTCCCGGGGATCTGGGTCTGGGAACGCGGCCGAATTGGGGAAAAGGCGAGGAGGGAGCATCTCCCATCCCCAGCAGAAGCCCCTCGGTGGGAGCGCGTCCCCCCCGCGCCACGAGCCGGTTTTTAATGTCAGTCACTTTTAAAATCAATTCATGCAGAAGCTTCACAGCTGTAGGACATTTACTATTATTGCCACGCTTTTCATTGCCCGTAATTATTATAATTATATGTCACTTTCAATATGGCGCATAATTCCCAATGAGTTGCAGGCAAGCACAAGAAATTCCTGAACTGCCTTGGAAGGAAAAGGAGGAAAAAAAAAAAAAAAAAAAAGGAAGGAGAGAGGCAGAGAGAAGGAGACAGAGAAAAGAGAAGAATGAGAGAGGAAAGAAAGAAAGAAAGAAAAAATAATAAAGTAATGTCCGAGGAAGCTCAGCTCTTTCCCAACGCTTTTCCCAGTTTCAGAGCGCTTTTGCTCCCCAAATATTCCTTGCAGGTCAACAATTGGGAAGGAAAAACCACAAGGCTCAGAGAGGACGTGGAAATGAACGGGAACACCCTAAAAGCGACGCTACCAGCCGTTCCCACCAGCCGGATTTTGCCTCTTTTTCCTTTCTCCCATCCATTTTCCCCCCAGGGTGGGGTGGTTTTTTTTTTTTCGCCCCCCTCCAGAACGAAGGTGCGAGCTCTTGGCTGCCTCCGAGAGAAGCGAAGCCGCCTCGACTGACGGCGCAGAAACCACCCCAAAATCAACGCGCAGCTCCTTCCGACTCCGGACACCCCGCAGAGGCCGCCCGGAACCTCACCCCGAACTTCTCCCGGCGCTCTCGCCCCACAACGCCACGAGCCCCAGGCTCCTCCAGGAGCGCCCCGAGCCCCGCGGGACGCGCCGCGCCCTCTCCTCGCTCCCACCGCGAGTTGTACCATTTTAAAAAAAAAAAAAAAAAAAAAGGGAACACCGAAGGGAAGCGAAGTGGGGGCCAAGAGGAATTTTTGGGGTGGGGGTCGGGTGGTGCCCCCCCCACCCTCACCCCCCCCCCGTTGCGGTGCGGCGGCGCGGCCGGCAGGTGGCGCGCTCCGCCCAGGCGGGGGGCGATGGCGGCGGCGGATTTGGGGGCGACTTTGGGCCTAAAACGGCTCCGCGCTCGTCATTATTTGTAACCATAGAGCATGAATTACCTCTTGAGGTCATCAGTGAGAATTTACGACTGGTCAACAAAAGCACGTGACGCCCAAACGCACCCCCCACCCTCCCCCCATATTTGGCCGCATACATAGCAAAAACGAAGTACAGTGCGTTGCTATAATTCATTAATACATCATAAATCGTCAAGCACGGGGTTATAACGACCACGAGCCACAAATCAAGCCCTCCAAAATAACCCAAATGAGCTCTTACTTTGTAAACTCGTTCTCAGGGCGCTACCCAAATGGCCCCGACTATCAGTTACTAAATTATGGGACCGGCAGTTCCATGAACGGTTCTTACAGAGATTCAAGCACCATGCATTCCAGCTCTTATGGCTACAACTACAATGGGATGGACCTTAGCATCAACCGCTCAGCCTCCTCCAGTCACTTTGGGGCTGTGGGCGAGAGCTCCCGCGGTTTCCCTTCTCCAGCTCAGGAGAGCAGGTTTAGACAGGCGTCCAGCTGCTCCTTATCTTCTCCCGACTCCCTGCCCTGCTCCAACAGCGAGAGCCACGGAGGCAAACCCGCCCCGTCCCCCTCCGACCAGGCTCCTTCTGCCAGCACCACCAACACAAATTTCACAGAACTAGACGAGACCAGCGCGTCCTCGGGAGCCGACGAGGGCACTCCAATAAGCAGCAGCATCCCCCGAGCGCAGGCAGAGCCCATCGCGACCTCCACGGCAGCGACAGAAGGGCAGGCACCTCAGATATTCCCTTGGATGAGGAAACTTCACATTAGCCATGGTACAGCTACTTCTCTCTTTTTTTTTTTTTTTTTCCGTCGTTGTCGTTGTTTATTTTTACCGCACACCGCCCTCTCCCCCCCACCTCACCCCCGGCTCCTTTTCTCTTTTTCTCTCCTGTTTCTTTCTATTTTTTCCCTCCTTTCCCCCTCTTTTTTTTCCCTTCCCCCCCCAGCCTCACTCCCTTTTTTTCCTGTCTCTCCTTCCTTTTATTCAGCGGAGGCGCTTTGATCAGAATCCCAGCTATTTATTGCTTTTGTATTTCTCGCTCTGGAGCTGCCTCTGGCGCCTGGAAAGGGGGGAAATCTCCGTGCCTGTGTTGGTGGGGGGCGATTTTATTTTAATTTCGCTCTCCTCGCCGTCAAACCGGCCCCCCCTTTTTTTTTTTAATTTTTTTTGTTAAGCTCTTAGCACCGTGCGGATGGTGGGTGAAGGTAATTTAAAAACCGAGGCCGGGGGGGTGTTCCTTGGGGTGGGCTGGGGGTGGAAGGGGAAGAATTGACCATTAAAATGGCATTATAGGCACAGATGGGGCTCGCAGCCCGGTCCTGCTCGGGTTTCCTGGGCTCATCCCTGACAATCCGCCCTTGACAAACCCCCCCAAATCGCCAGGAGATTCCCGGGAAGGAAGAGCCACCCCCAAAACTCCCTCCCCGCTCAGTCCCCGGTTTTCTGCGGGAGAAAAGAGAGCGGCGCTGAACCTGCCGAGAGCCCCGGGAACACCCAGGCGGGAGCGAGGGGAAAAAAAAAAACAACCCACAAAATAAATTTTTAAAAAAGGGCAGAGATTCCCAGACCTCGCTTCCCCCGGTTAAATTATGGATATCGAGTGGGGAATGTCGGGTCTGGAGGGGCCGAGGGTGGGGGGGTTACACGTGTGAGGTGGGGCTGGGAGAAAAAAGGAGAGAGAGGAGGGGGGGGTGATGGTTTTTTGGGGGGGGGAATTCGCAATTTTCCAATAATTAACCTCGAGTTATTAAAAAAAAAAAAAAAGTGCGAAAAATAGCCTTAAAATATATATTAAAAATTATATATATATATATATATATATAAATAAATGATCCGAGCGGAACGAGCAAACCCAAACGCAGCTGTTGTCCGTGTTATCCAGACATGACTGGACCAGACGGGAAGAGGGCGAGGACAGCGTACACTCGCTACCAGACCCTGGAGTTGGAAAAGGAATTCCACTTCAATAGATATCTCACCCGCAGGAGGAGGATAGAGATCGCTCACGCGCTCTGCCTCTCCGAGCGCCAGATCAAAATCTGGTTCCAGAACCGGCGCATGAAGTGGAAGAAGGATAATAAACTGAAAAGCATGAGCTTGGCCTCGGCGGGCAGCGCCTTTCAGCCCTGAAAGCCCCCAGGAGGGAAAAAAAAATAATAATAATAAAAGGAGAAGAAGATGATGATGAAGAAGAAGAAGAGACGGGCGAAAGGAAAAAACAATTAAATAAAAGCAACAAGCAAAAAAAAAAAAATCACAAAACAAAACCACAACACACACACACACACACACACACACACAGAGAGTGAATAATAAAGGAAATAAATAAATGGCCGCAGATCTTTAGTTTCGGAGTACTGTACAGTGAGGCACCTTCTGTTCGGCATGTGGTTGATTTATCCCAAAAACCAGCTCCTGTTGGTACCGCTGTCCCGGGACTGAGCTCGTGTCGTGTTCTCTTTTGGAGGTTTTTTTTTTTGTAGTTGTTGTTGTTGTTTGTTTGTTTGTTCGGTTGGTTTAAAAAAAAAAATTAAATTTTATTTCCAGATGCTCCTCCTGCTCTCGTTGTTCTTCTAAATGTCAGTGTCCGTGCTCTCTTGATGCTTTCTGGAAAGCTAGCATGTGTTCTGTGAGCCCTTTGAATGTTATAACTTATTTATAAATCGGCAGCAGATACGGTTGTTTGTTTATCTGTTGGGATTTTTTTTTTTTTTTAATCTTTTCCCCTCCCCCCCTTTTATTTTTCCTGAGTTTTCTGCTCTTGGGTGAGTTCTTCTCTGCCCAAGCGAAAATCGGGGGTTCCTGCACTGCAGTCGCAGGGGAAAAAAAAAAAATCTTTAAAAACCCAAGCGAAAATGTAAAAAAGTGGGGGGGAAAAAAAGAAAAAAAAAAGGAAAAATAAGAAAAAAATATTAAAAAAGCAGCTCTTGTATCCTTCTGTCTTAAAATTGTCCAGTCTGTGTTTTAGTCCAAACTCCAGGCCGGGATTTCTAACCCCAGCCTAATTCCGAGGCGTACTCTTAGACGTGGGTGAACTTCATTATTAAATAATAATAATAATAATAATAAATAATAATAAAAAATAAAGGGTAAAAAATAAAATGTATAAAAGAGGAGACCGAGGCTGGAGTGCTCTGATGTTTGTAAATATTTAGAAATATTTCTGCCGTGAGTAATAGCCGGGTCGTAGTGGGCAGAGTGAATGCGGTGTTCTGTGTAAAAATGGCATCTGTCATGTCTAGCAGCCTGGTAGTTCCTTGCCAAGAAGCTTTTTGTAATTGTTTGTAGCTTTACTCGAAGTCAAATAAACGTTTTCCCCCCGACTCACAAAGGCTCCCAGTCGCGTTTTTAATCCCCCCCAAACCCCCCGAAATTCACAGCCTGCTAAAACCCGGCCGCTCCTCAGCCTCTCCTGGCGCCAGAAAATGCCAAAAAATCCTCAAATCCCCCCCAAACCCCGCAATCCCGGCACGGGATCCAAACGCAATCGCCCCGCGCTCCGTCACCCCCAAACCCGCACGGATCCACCCCAAAAGCCCCTCAGCCAAAGGGGTTCGAGTCCTCCAAGTTACAGCAAAGCTCCCAGCGCTTTTTGGGGTCTTTTCACCCCCGGGCGAATCCCCCGAGCGTCCCGGGGATGCTCGGCCAGAAAGGAAAAACAAAAACCACCGAAAATAAAAACCCAGATCGCATTTTAGACGCGAGAGGTACCAAAGCCACATCCCTGCCCGCGCCAAGCTGCGCTCTGGAGGATCCCAGAGCCGAGGTTTCGCTCCAGCGGGATTCTAAACCCTTCTCTGTGCTGAAGCCGAGCTCTGCTGCTCCTGGGCTGCTTTTACCTCTCGGTCCCTGCTTTAACATGGAAACCGCGGCTCCCGCCACCGCGCCGGGCCGCGGAGGGTTTAACGCGGCGCGGATGGCAAATCTGCCCCTCGGCCGCCCGGGGGGATCCGGCCAGGAGCGAGAAAAGCTCGGTCTAAAGTCGAGCTTGGCGCGACGCCTCTGCCACCTCGACAGCACCGCTCGGGCGCTCCGTGCTCGCAGCGAGGAAAGTCGGAGCTCGGGACTTACCAAACTTAATCTCTCCCACTGTTTAGGTACTTCTTAAGTGATTTTGAGAGGGATGTGAAGTGGACTGTCAGGTCCCAAACCATTTGCTCGCCTTCCCCTTGGTAATTTTTTTTTTTTCCTTTTCTTGCTATTTTTTTTCTTTTTTTTTTTTCTTTCTTTTTTTTTTTTTTTTTTCTTTTTTTTAACCGATAGCAAACTACACCAAAAGTGGGTATGACATTTAGATGTCAAATGGATAGGGGGTTTTATCTCGAAGTTAGATCGTAAAAATCGCCCAGACCTCAGACAGATACCCCCTCACTGGCTCTCAAAAGTCACGTGAGGTCCATAAAGTTAGTTTTATGGTTTTGGGGAGTTGACAATGTACAATATATTTCACATTCTCGAGAATGTTAAGTGACACTTTAACTGCTCGCTTTGGCTTGCGAGGGGCAGCGGTGGGTGAGCGCTTTTCCAGATGAGAGATAAACCTCGCCGTGGCAGGGGGAGCGACGCTCCGCGGGTCCCGGCCGCGGTGCAGCGGGCCCAGGGACCGCAGGGCCCGAAATGAGTCCTGAAATATTCTCTGCTCAAAAAAAAAACCAAAAAAAACCCAAAAACCCACAAAACTAAAAGCCTCAAAAAAACAACAAAACCTCCCCAGCTGATCAAACAGTTCTGTCTGATGGGGAGCACAGAGGGATTTGTCTCCGAGGTTTGTTTCTGGTTTTTGGGAGGTTTCACCCTCCCCAGAGCTGGGTTTGAGTTGTTTCCATCCCAGGCCCGCCAGGGAACTTGATGTGGAAGCGGGAGAAAAAACAAAACAAAACAAAACACACACACACACACACAAAACCCACCCAATACAACAAACTGGGGTGGGAAAATGGGTGAAAATGCATTTTCCAACCCCATCCTGCCCTCGCAGGGGGACGCGGGGACTCCAGGCCAAGTTTGGGGCTGTCCCTGTCCCCTCGGGAGGTGGCTCCGGGGGGGTTTGTGCTCGGCCCCTGCCCGAGGCTGTTTTGCATTTCAATCCCCTCTGCTCTGCCCGCGCTCTCACCTTCGCCTTTCAGCCCTTTTCACCTGCTCGCCAAAGAAAAATAGAAAAATCTGAACTATTTTTTTCTCTCTCTCTTCACCTCTCTCCACCTGGGTTTTGCTGCTTCACTAGGTTTTTTTGTTAATTCTTTTTTTTTTCCACCTCTGTTTTTTTTCCTCCCCCCCCCCAGCCTTTATTTTTTCATTTCCCCCCTTATTTTTACCTTTTTATTCCCCTTTTTTTGGCCTTTTCTCGCTTTTCCCCTTCTTTCCTCATTTTTTTTTCCTCTTTTTTTCCCCCTCTTGTGCTTCCTCTCTCCCGCCTCCCCTCCTCCCCGGCCCCAGACGTTTCATGGGATCGAGTGTCCTCCCGTTTCCGCGCCCCGTCCCTGCCATCTGGAGACTCTGAATGACCACTCTTGTGTCTCCAGCCCTGCCTCGAGTGCTACAGGAAAATAATCGCTGGAGCTGCTGCTCCCGCATCTGGAGCCGCCGAAACCCCCCCCGGATCCCCCCCTAAGGGTGCGCGACTTTCCCGGGAAAAGCTGAGAGAAAATTCGGGAAAATAAACAGGCAGAGCTGGGGCTGGGCCGGGCAGGTGGCGGCTGCAAAATTGGGCAGAATGAGGAAAAAAAATTAAAAAATACATATAGAAAGAGAGAGAGAGGGAAAAGCCCCAAATGCCAGGGCTGGGGAGGCGCCTGTGGGGTTTTGGGGCGGTTTTTAGGGGAAGTTCAGCGGAGGGGACGCCTCCCTCACACCTGAGCCGGCGCCTCTCAACCCTCTCCCTCCTCCAAAAATCAAATTAAACTGAAAACACGAGCACAGAGCCCAAGCACCGGCGGAGAACTGGGGGGGGTTCCAGAATTTACAGCGCGCACAACCTTTGCTCTTGTTTCCCCTCATTTCCCGCCCCCCCCTTCCCTTGCCCTCAGACCACATTTGGTGGACACGTGTCCGTCTCTTCTTCTATTATTTTTTTCCCTTTTCTCCCTGCCCCAGAGCAGGCTCTCCCCCCCTTTGGCACACTTTGGAGGTCGCTTTTCCTTCCTCGCTGCTTTTCCTGTCCTGCTCTGAATCCCTCTGCCATCATCAGCTGGGCTCGGGGCTGGCCCGAGCCCCCTCTGCTCTGCAAATCTGGGAGATTTGGGGGCCTCTCCCCAGTTAATTTCGGGAGATAATAAAGACATTTGGTGGGATGCTGGAGGAGTTGGTGTTTGAAGCGGGATTTGGCCTCAAAACTGAGGTTTAGGCCCAGATTCGGGGCGGTTTGGGAGATGTGCTGGTGTTGGGGTGGGATCCAGCCGTGGCCTGCTCCTTCTTCACCCTCCTCGTCCCTTCTGGGGACCAGAAATGATTTTTTTTTTCCTGATTCCAAATCCGAGCTGTTTGGGCAGGAAAAGTCCCTTGGCTTTGGGGCGTGTCTGGGAGGTGCCTGGACACCAAAGAACCTCGTGTTCCCAAAATTCCTGCTCCTCTCTATCCACAGATCATCCATCCCTCCATCCATCCATCCATCCATCCATCCATCCATCCATCCATCCATCCATCCATCCATCCGCCTTCCCACTCCCAGAAATTCTGTTTTTTTTAGTTATTCCTCACCAAACTTCCCTTCCAAACCCACTCACACCACAGGAGACGCAATTTGGGGTATATTTTTACTTTTAAACTTTAAACCCTTCGTTTCTAATTCGTTGCTGTGGCCAATTTGTGCTTTCGAGGGGGCAAAAAGAGGATTTTTGGATTTGTCAGTGGGGGTTTTAGCTGCGGGATTTTTTTCAGTGGGGTTTTCCAATGGGTTTTTTAGCTATTGGGGTTTTTCAGTGGATCGTTTTTTAACTATGGGGTTTCCCAGTGGAGGTTTTAGCGATCGGATTTTAAATTAACCTTTTCAATGGGGTTTTTAGCTATGGGATTTCCCAGTGGAGGTTTTAGCCATGGGATTTTTAGCTATTGGGATCTCCCAGTGGAGGTTTTAGCTATGGGATTTCCCAGTGGATTTTCAGCCATGGGATTTCCCAGTGGAGGTTTTAGCCATGGGATTTTTAGCTGTTGGGATCTCCCAGTGGAGGTTTTAGCTATGGGATTTCCCAGTGGATTTTCAGCCATGGGATTTCCCAGTGGAGGTTTTAGCCATGGGATTTTTAGCTTTTGGGATCCCCCAGCGGATTTTAAGCCGTGGGTGAGACCCTCATTGGGTCTCTCCCATCCCCTGTGCTGTGCCCTTGCCTGGAGCATCCCGGCTCAGGGAATTTTCACCTCACCCTCCCTCGCCTCCATCCCAGGAGCTCCGGTTCCCACCTGCAGCATTTTTGGGGGGGCAGTTTTCTGGGGGATGTTTGGGGAGGTTCTTCTTTCAGCGAACTGCGTTTTGAGGGGATTATTTGGGCTTTTTTGTGGATATATATATATAATTTTTTTTCCCTTGCACGGCCAAAGCTCCCTCTTCCTGTGAGGTGCCATTGTCTCCCGTTTTCCAGCCTGCGAGGGGTCACGGGCCGAGCACGGGCTCGGCACAGGCTTCCCCTCGCTGGCCTTCAGAGGAAAAATTAATAATAAAACAATAAAACCAACTAAAACAAAAACCCCCACCAACCCTGCCCGTCTCTGGTGCAAAAGGAAGCGCGAGGAGAGTAAACAGGAAAGCGCGGCTCTGACCGTGCAGGTAGGCGGGGATTTTCATTTTCCTGGGCATTTTTCATCCTTTCTCCCCCGTCCCTGGCACACGTCAGGCACGGGACAATCGCTCCTTCCGCAGCTGCAGAGCGCGGGATAAACACAAATGCTTCAGCCTCCCTCGGAACCGCCAGGGCAGGGAAACTCTGGCTGTAAAAGGTGTCATTTGTGCAGAGCTTTCTGCCTCCGGGTGGGCAAAGCTCGGGGTTCAGGGCTCTCCAAACCCCGAGGGATGAAATTTGGCGGGGTTTTTTTGTTTGTTTGTTTTTGCCCCCAGAATGCGCGGTGAGGACCCTCCCCGTGAGCTCACCTGGCTCACAGCGCGTCCCTAAGGAAAAGTCCCATTACAGCAAATTTATCCTTTTTAATTTCTTTCCCCGTCTTGTCCTGTGTGCTCACCCTGAAGCTCACCATCATAAACAGAGGTTTGAAGGGAAAAAAACCACCACCAACCCTAAATCACCTCTTTCTCACCCCAAAAAGCCAAGCTCAGGTTGCCCAACCTGCCGGAGCGCGGATGAGCATCTGGATTAATTACAGCCCTCATCAAGCTGCCTTTTTTGGGGGGGCAGGAAGGGTCCCCCAGGCCCAGGGTGCTGCTGGAAGGCGAAAGAAAAGATGAAATTTCGCCCATAAAATTCAGTCCTGGGGTTTATTCGGGAAGAAATGAGGAGGGGGATGGAGGGAGCAGAGAATTCGAGAGAGGTTTGGGGGCTGCAAAAAAAGCGGCTCGGGGTTGCAGTGCCGTGCTGAGGCCATCTTGGATGTCATGGATTTATTTTATTTTATTTCATTTTTTAAGGGTTTCTTTTTTTGAGCTTTCGTGGGGTTCGGGCTTTCCCCCGCTCGCTGGGGGAGGCGGAACATCAAAATTAAAATTTCCTCCCACCCAAAAATTCCACCTCGGCTGGCGCTGAACCCCCCCCGCCCTCAAAAATTTAACCCAAAGAAACCCCAGCAGAACCAAACTCCGCCAAGGTAACGCAGCTCCAGACGCGCCTGACTCCTCCTTCATTCACCCAAAAAGTGATTAAAATCAGTTAAAGGATTTAATTAAGAGGATTAAATGAAAACGAAGGGGCACAAATGAGCCGGGCGAGAAAGGGAGAGGCGTGAGGAAAAAAAAAAAAAAAAAAAAAAAAGGAAAAAAAAAAAAAAGAGCAACACAGCTATTCTAAACGATTAAATCGCCATTTTAACAGTATAATGGGGTTTGCATACTGAAGAGCGGAATCGGAGCTCATATCTCATCAATAATTCATAGGCGAGAGGGATCATCCCGAGGTCAGCAGACTTGGACAGCCCCGGCTGCTCGCTCCGAGGAGAGGCCGAGCCTCGGGATCACAACACGACACGGACCCCGGGGCTGCCGGGTCACCTTTTTAAGGAAAACATCAGCTCCGGGCTTTTTTTTTTTTTTTTTTTCCCAATGGACCGAATCTCTGCCCGCGAGTGTGGGGCAGAGGGGCAGGGGGGGCTGCGTGCGCCCCTCACGGCTCCGATCCCCCAACAATGTGCTGATTATGCTTTCAGGGATCCCAGGGATCTCCAGTTTTATTCCCCCCCCAACCCTTTCCTCCTGCTTTTTATCCCTCTCTTTCTGCTTTTCCCCTCTCCTCCTTCTTTCCCCCCGCTTTTCTTCTTTCCCCCCCTTTTTCTGCTTTCTTCCCTTTCCTCCTGCTTCTCCCCCTTTTCTGTTTCCCCCCTCTTTCTGCTTTTTCCCCCCTCCCTTTTTATTTTTCCCCTTCCTCCTTCTTTCCCACCCCCCCTTTTCTTCTCTTTCCCCCCCTTTTCTGCTTTTCCCCCCCTCTCCATTGTTTTTTTTTTAATTATAATTTTTTATTTTTAATTGCCCGACCAGCGAAGCTCAGGGGGGGGCGGCGGGCGCTGATCAGAGCCGGCCCCGAGGCCGGGCTGTAATTCCCGTGCCTCATTTCTATCCCGGGGAAGACCCCGATGATTCACCCCGGTTGTTCAGCCCCGATTATTCAGCGATTTATTCGCGATGCTCCCCTGAACGCGCCCAGCCCCGCCGTGACCTCCCCGAGCAGGGAAAGCTTTCCCAAAGAAACCCTCGCCCTCCCCCACAGACGGATTTCAGCCTGAGAAATTGCTCTTTCTTGAAATTGCTCTCTCTTGAAATTGCTCTTTCTTTCCCCCCATCCCCTTCCCTTTTTTTATCCTTTCCCCCCCTTTTTTCCCTCTTCCCCCCCCCTTTCTTCTCCCTTTCCCTCCTTTTCTCCTCCTTTCTTCCCTTTTCCACCTTTTTTTTTCTCTTTTACCCCTTTCCCCCTCTTTTTTTAAATTTTTTTTAAATAAGGGAGCAAACCAAGGGGGATCATTTAAAAACCCCTCCATGAACATCTCCCAGTCAAAGACCCCAAAAAGGACTTTTTTAAAATGGGCTTTCACTCCTCCTCCCGAGGGTCTCTTTCCAGCCCCGGGATGGATTTAGGGCTGAAATTTCCTTTCAGAGCCCTCGGAGCGGATTTTTTCCCGTTCCTTCCCCCCCTCACACAGGCTTCTAACGTGAAATAAATGATATTTGGAAGGAGGCTGATAACTTAACTCGAGAGGTGTCCAACCCCGCGCGGTTTTTCCGTGTTCTGTTACCCTAAATAGCTTTCGAAAAGAAACTATTTTGACAGCCAGCGTTGAAAGAAGGGGAGCGGCCGCGAGGGGTTTTTTGTTGGTTTTCTTTTTTTTTTTTCTTTCCCCTCCTGCCCTTTGATTTATCTCTTTTTAACATGCGGAGGGACGTCGGCGGATGTACACACACACACACGCACAGATATATAAAAAACATAAATATATAGAGATCTAGATACATTTATACACCCTTCAAGTCAAAACAAACGGCAGCGCCGGGGTTTTTCGCTGGGGTTGGCGGCGGAGGGAGATTTTGTGAGCGCTCGGGGTGGGGGCGCGGAGGAGGGGAAAGGATTTTTTTTGGGGGGGTGAGGGATGGAGCTGGCGGGGAGGGGGAGCGGAGCGAGCCCCGGGCCGCGGGAATTTTGGGCTGTAACGTCCCCGAGCAGCCAGCAGAGCTCGCTTCAGACCAAGTTCACTGCCGGGGGGGACGGCCCGAGCGGCGCCGCGACCCCCGCCAGGAGCCCCGGGACCCCCCCCAGTCATCCTGGAGCCTCGCACACCCGCCCCCGAACCGCTTCACCCCCCAAAAATAAAATAAAATAAATATCAGAGCCGGGCCGATGCGCGGGTGAAACCGCCAGTAAAAGAGAAATAGCGCTGTTAAATGCTGAGGGATTTTTTTCTTTTTCCTTTTTCATTGCTGGAAAAGGTGGGGGGGAAAAAAAAAAAAAAAAGAAAAAAGAAAAAGAATAAATTTCTCCCATAGAATTAAATCGCGGGGTTTGTTCAGCAAGAAATGAGGGAGGGGGACAGACGGACGGAGGGGAGAATTTGTGACAGATAAAAAAGCGGAAGGGAGGAAACAAAAAAATAAAAAAGCAGATATAGCTAAGCGACGTGGAGATAAAACTCTGATTTTTGTGGTTCTCCGCTAGGGCAGTGAGGGGGGAAAAAATCGCGAAGGAAAGAAGGTTATTTTTCCTTTTTCTTTCTATTTTTTTTTTTTTTTTTTGGAAAAGAAAAGAAGCGGAGAGGGGGCGAGCAGCGCGGCGCTGCTCCGCGGAGCTGCAGACGGCAACTGCGGTCTTGGGGGGCTTGTTAGTACAGCGTTATAGCTCGAGGGGTCAAAAAGTTGAGGGTCAAAAGTTTACGCCGTGCGTGACTCAGTCTTGTGTATAACCCTGATAGAGCGATGGCAGTGGGAAAAGGGAAAGAAAAAAAAAAAAAAGAGAGAGAGAGGGAGAAAGAGAGAGAGGCGAGAAGGGGGGGGCGAGGTGGGAGGAAAAGTCTGGAGAAGGGGATGGAGAGGTGGGGACGACCTTCAGCGGCGGGAGAGGCTGGGAAAAAAGAAAAAAGAAAAAAAAAAAAAAAAAAAAAGAGTGAAATTTGGGTGGAAAATAAAGCGGATTCGGGTCTCTCCCGCGAGGAAAACCATGAATATTTCGAGTATTTCTCTCTCTCTCTCTCTCTCTTTTTTTTTTTTTTTTTTTTTTTTTTTTTTTTTTTTTTTTTTTTCTTTTTTTTTTTTTTTTTTTTTTAAGATAAGCCCCAAAACGCCGTTTGGGCTGGAACGAGCAGAATCTCAGGGAAATGCATTTATTAAATCCAATTACACCCAGGTCCCTCTAGGATATTAACGCGAGCGGTTAAAAAATAATTTTCATTCCAGCGTCAATTTTGTTTGGAGAGGGTTTAAATTATCCAGGGGGGGAAAAAAAGAAAAAGAAAAGAAAAGAAAAAAAGGGCTTACACGGTTGGTGAAAATCTGTTCGAACATCTCGGCTTGGAAGCATTTCCAAAGCCCTTGGAGAGGTGCCGGAGCCCCGGCCCAGAACGGTTTTTAAAATGCAAACCCCAATCCAAAAAAGAAAAGAATTGCACGGGAAAAGGAAAAAAACCCCACCAAAACAAAAACAAAACCCAAACCCAACCCTCCGCGATTTATTCTGGTTCCCACCTTAATCGTGGGAAACCTGGAAGGGTGATTTATGGGTGAAATCGATGGGCTGAGGGCTTTGAAAGCCCAATATATGTATTTAAAGGCGTTTTGAAGTGCCCGCCTCGCTCGGGCCGGTGAAAGGAGCCGATTTTATTATTTTATTTTGCAGCCGGAATTGGGCTGAAATGCTTTTTATTCCTGGCTTGAAACGCGACTCCACTCCGCTGGCTGCAACAGTTTAATGAACTGATATAATAAATATTTCCCTTGGCGTCCCAAAGTTATTTCTGCGCTGCCAGACTTCGAAACCCTCCAAACTCTTAAATATTATTTGCACTGGGACCGGGGGAAGATCTTTTCAATCGCTCCTTAAGCAAACACTCGGAGCGAGGCGAACTCCCCTGGAAAAAAAAAGGGGGAAATTAAAAAAAAAAAAAGGAAAAAAAATTTAAAAAAAAAAAAGAAAAAAGAAAAAGAAAAAGAAAATTCCCTGTGAATTTTCCCTACTACATCTCACTTTTTTTTTTTTTTTTTTTTTTTTTTTTTTTTTTTTTTTTTTTTTTTTTTCCCTCCCTGCTGCCGGCTTTTAAATATTTCCAGGGGCTAAATGCTCCCTAACAAGTCTCATTTTTCCTCTGGAGAGAAAGAGGGCGAATATTAGAGCCCTGGGAAAGGCGCTCTGGAAAATCCATTTGCTTTCCCCGCGCGGGGCTGCATTCACGGCGTAGGTGAAAATCCAGGAGGGAAAATTTTTTTTCCGGGAGAAAAATCCGGGAGCGTTTTGTCTCGCCTGATAAGGCCCGGCTTTAATTAATTGCCGTGAATTTGCTTGGTATTTATAAAATATCGCTGGATAAGGGCTACCGTTTAGTCGGGGCTCGGGTGATCCATCTCCTCGCCCTTGTAATTACTACACTTATCTCTGGCCAACACTCATTTCTGCTCCGGGTTTATGGAACAGGTAATGGGTAATAAAGGCCATTTGTTTTCGGGATATTAAAACGGGCAGGTATCATTTGGCGGCAATAAAAATAACACACACACACACAAAAAAATTTAAAAATAAAATTGAATATATGATTTTTTATATGTGTGTACACGTGCGCGCCTCCCAGGCTCTCCCCTCTTCCCCTCAGTGTTGGCTCCCCCGCCGCAGCGTTTAAATTTCAATTTGGGGGCGCGGGGCTGCGGTGGGAGCGGGCTCGCAGGGAGGGGAGGGGAGGGCAGGGCAGGCAGAGGAAATTAAAGGTATCATTTTCAAGGGTATTTCTAATTTATCTCCCCTGCCGGGACGGGCTCGGCTGGGCCTGGGGTCAGGCGCTGCCAGCGCATCTCTGGGTTGGTTTTCTCGCTGTTTTTCCCCCTATAATTTTTTTTTTTTTTTTTTTTAATCGCCGGACAATCAATTGAATACGCGTTTTAATCGCGATTTGCTTCCCCAATCGCCGCTTTATGGCCGTGTCGGAGCTGGTGGTAAAATCGCGGGGGTGAGAGGAGAATTCCCGCAGGGACGCGGACCCCGACCCTGCCGGGAGCTCCTCGCGTGCCCGACGGATCCAATTCACCCAAATATTCCCGGTTTGGGGCGTTATTATGAGCCTAAAGCCTGCACAGAGCGGACCGCGGAGCCACCCGGGGGCTGAAATCTGAATTTTTCCCCCTCCAAAGCAGGTGTGGGTTTGTTCCCACCTCTCCTCCCCTGCCCCGATCCAGCTCAGAGGCGCCGCTCGCTTTTTAAAATTTATTAAAAGTTCTGCCCTGAAGAAACCCCTCAGACCTCCAGCGCTCCGTGGGAGAAATCCCACCCGAATTTAAAAAATTTTTAAAAATCATCCCCTCCCAAAAAATAACAACCAAAGAAAACCCACCCCGAAATCTTTTGCGCCGCTGAAAAGCTGTGGGGAGTGTTGGGGGGGGAGGCGGTGAAGGGAGAGAGAAAGAGAGAGGGGGGGGGGAAATAAATTTAAAAAAAAAAAAAATCTCCATCTTCATCGCCGCCAGATTGGAGTGGGGAAAACACCTCGGGGCGGGTGGAAAAGGAGAGGAAAAAAAAAAAAAGAGAGAGAGAGAAGAGAAAGAAAGGAGAGGAAAAAAAAAAAAGCCCTAAAAATTCGGGGTGAACCGCGGGTCAGCGCGGCTCTCGGCGGCCGCCGCGCTGCGGACACGCCTCGCTGTTTAACAAAGACTGACAAACTATGAGATTAATACCAAAACTTGCGGGTTTCCCACCCCAAAATGCTCCAGAAGGGCCTCCCGGCGCTGCCGGGAGCAGTTCCGCTCGCCTCGCGGGACAATGCTGGGGTCTGCTGGGGCCAGCGGGGGAGGGGGAGAGGCCGAACACCATCAAAACATTAAAAAAAAAAAAAAAAATCCCCCCCCGCCCCCCCAAAAAAACCCAAAATATCAGAAGTAGGAGAAGAAGAAGAAGGGAAGAGAGGGATGAGGGTTCTCAGCCAGGATTGATCGCGCTGGAAAAGCAGCGCGGAGGCAGAGGGAGGGATGGGGCGGGCAGGGGGCGACCTGGGGGGTTCGGGGGGGGTTAATGGGGTTCTTTTTAGGATTTCGCCTCCAAAACCTCCCCAAAATTTGAGGGAGAGCCTTAAACCCCCCCCGCTCGGGGATTCCTGCGGGGAGAAGGAGCCGCGTTTTGCCAAGGTAGGACCCGCGGCGGGCGCTGCACCTGGGCGGGCGGGGGGGGGCCGCGCCTCGGGTTTGGGGGTCACCTGAGACCCCCCCGCCCCGGCAGGTGCCGCCAGGAGATTTCGGGAAGGCTTTGGGATTTCCCCCCGGGGAAAAATTAAAAAAAAAAAAAAAAAAAGGAAAGCAAAGGGCAGGCCGGGGGTGTCCCCGGGGTCACCGCGCCGCGCCTGAGGAGGCTTTGGAATAAACTAAAAAAAAACCAAAAATCCACTGTTTGAAACTTCCAAAGGTGCGCGGGGCGGGGGTGGGAGTGATGAGAATTTGGCATCGGGGGGAAGATTTCTTGGAGGTGTGATGGGGGGAAGGAAAATTCTGGTAGACGCTAGGGGTGCTGGTTGGCAAACCCCGGCCCTGGGGTGTCACCGCCGAGAGAGAAAAATCCTTTTTTTTTTTTTTTTTTTTTTTCCCAAGGGATGTGGGAAGGGGTTAAAAATAGGGAATAAGGCCTGGTTATCCCTGGTGCTCCGGGTGGGAGAGAGGGAGAGCGAGAAAACGGAAAAAAATAAAATAAAATAAAATAAATCAGGGGGGTCGGGAAGGGGGAATAAAATCTAAAAGAGAGAGAAGAGAGAGAAAGAGGGGATGAAAAAGAAATGGAAAAAAAAAAAAAAAATCCGAGGAGCTTTGATGGGATTGGTTCTGTTATTTTATGGCATCCGTCTCCGCGTTGTCGGAGCGGATTAGATTGGGCTCCTCACTTTTATGGTAGGTTTTAAAGGAAAAGGTAAATTCTGAGCGCTGCTGGCGGCTGCCCGGCCGGAGGTGCTGCTGTGGGAGGTGGGAAATTCTGCTCGGTGGGAAAAAAAAAAAAAAAAAAAAAAAAAGATTTCGCTGCTTCTGCTGGAAATTTGCTGGGTTTTTTCATGCGCCTAGAAATGATTTCGGGGTTCTCTCCGATGCGTTTGGTTTGTTTCTTAAAGCGCCCCTCGGTTGTTCTGGGTTTAGAGGGGAGTTTTTAGCAGGAAAAGCGATTATTCACCTCAAAGTACCTGAAAAAACCCGCGGCGTCGAGAGTGGGGAGAATTCGGGGATTTTATTCCTGGTCAGAACTCTTTATATATATATATATAATTTTTTTTTTAAGGGAAAATGCGAGAGCTGGTGGAATCTGCTGATTCCATTGACAGGAATTTTAATGCGGGGGAAAGGCAGCTTTTCCCTGATGCTCTCTCTGCTGCGGCATTTAAATGCAATTAATTCGGGAGATACTTGACCTGAAAATGTTCTGCCTTTTGAAATACAAAAAAAAAAAAAAAAAAAAAAAAAAAAAAAAAAGGGGAGGCTGCTCTACTTTTAATCTCTTGGGCAACTGTAATTTTAAACGAAATCTCAACATGATGCTACCCTCATTAGTTCCGAATGAAGGTTCATTACCTAGACAGTATGAATATTTTATTGCTTTATATCCTTTTTTTCGGAAATGAAACGCCTTTGATCTTTTTCTCGGGTTGTAAAAAGAATTGCCTGTCATTAAAAAAAAAACCTGTCGTCCCATCTGCCTTTACATTCTGTATTTCTTTTCATCTGTTTCTTTATCTTTTTTTTTTTTCCCCCCCCTTTTTTTTTATCATTTACCCGCACGCGCGCGGCTAAACCCAAACCTTGGGTGACCTCCAAGGACGAAAGAAAAAAAAAAAAAAAAGAAAAAAAAAATTAAATCTTTGCTCTGCCCATCAGAAAATCGTGACGAGACTTTCAGGGCGGGGTGGGGACGGAGCTTGCGGGATTTCGCTTTTAAAAGGCGGATTTTTTGGGTTCGCGGCTCGTTGCGCCCCTGCACCTCCACGTTCAGCCCAGGAACTGGTTTTTTTGTGTGTTTTTACCCCAAATTAATGTCCAAGGTGTGGAGAGGAGGGTGGAAAAATCCCGATTTTCCTCCCCTAAGAGCTCTCCCGCCCCCGCCTCGCTGCTTTCATTGATCGCCTTTCCCCCTCACCGGCGAACCCCTGGTTTCTCAAAACCCCAGAACTTTGCCCCAGAAGAGAATTGTGGCGGTAGGAGAAGATCTGAGACCGAGGAGGACGCATCTGTCTTCTATATGTACCCTGTAGATCCGAATTTGTGTAGAGGAAGTTGGGTCACAAATTCGTATCTAGGGGAATATGTAGTTGACACAAACACTACAAACCCAGAAGCCATTAATGCCCCCCACACCCCTCAAAAAAAAAAAAACCAAAACCCCACAAAATTAAAAGGATGGGAACGAGGGTTTAGCCAGAAAACCGCTTTAGGGCTCCAAAGAAATCCTTTGGATTTGACCTCAGCTCAACTCCTGCGATAAAACTTTATCATCGCCCCGAGATAAAGCCGGAGCTGCGAAAGGGGATGTGGGGACGGGGCCGGGGGGTCGCGGGCACGTTTCAGAGCGGGGGTCCCGCCTCTGCTTTCATTTCGTGTGGTCTCGGCGCCGACATCGATTAAAAAAAAAAAAAAAAGAAAAAAGAAAAATAATTACAAATGTAATTGATAGGACCGCTGTCCTCCCCGCAGCTCGCGGCGCGTTCGGGGTCTGGCTGCAGGAATTGGGGGGTGGCTTTTCAAAGGTCGCTGCGGCTTTTAGAGCGTCTTTATTACCGGGAGGGCGAGGCCAAGATGCATCAGGGGCTCGGGCTAATTCGCTTTTGTAATTGTTCATCAAGCCCTCGGATTTCTTGCTCGGAGGACGGGCTCCTTTTTTTTCCTTTTTATTTTTTTTTTTTTCCTTTATTTCCCCCCCCCTCCCCACGGGTGCGTGGGAAAACGCTCCATCTCCGAGCCGGCCTAAACGTGATTTAGGAGCGCGGGTACCCCGAATTAGCTGATGAATTTCCTATCGATCCCCGACGAGCCCAATCCATCTCTGCCAGGCTCCGGATCACCTTTAGCCGCGGACGGGCTCGGGGAAGGGGGGACGCGGCTCAGCTGCGCGGGGCGCTGCTGCGGCGCGGGGCGGGTGTGGGGGGGCTCGGCCTCTGCGCACCCCCCGGAAAATCATTTTTACCTCGCATTCTAATAATTCTCTTTCTGCCGGTGCCGCCGAGGGCAGGGGAAGGGGGGGGGGTGGCACTTCCCCGCGTGTCCCCGGGCCCAGGACACACCCCCGAGGGGTGTGGGCCCAGCCGGGGGTGTCGCCGCTGGCCCGCGGGGCGCAGCCGAGCCCGGGGCCACCGGAGGGGAGCGGAGGGCGAGCGGAGGGGGAGCGGAGGGGGAGCGGGCTGCCCCCGGCCGCCTCCCCGGGGATGCTGCGGGGCCCCGGGAGAGCCCCGGGCAGCGCAGGTTTCCTTATCCGGGGCTCGCCGCGCCCCTCGCCATTGGCCCGCGCTGTCACATGGACCCAACTTTGTTCACTTGACAGTAAGTAGGAGGGTTCCGCCGAGCAGGAAAACGAGGGGAGAGAGGCGGGGGGGGTGGGGTGGGGGGGGACAGGAATAAATTTTAAGGAGAGAAAGGGAGAGAGCGAGAGAGAGAGATACACACACATATATATATATATATATATATTTCCCCCCCCGCGCGCGCGCGTGCAATCCTGAGAAATTAATGGCCATGAGCTCGTTTTTGATCAACTCCAACTATGTGGACCCCAAGTTCCCACCCTGCGAGGAATATTCCCACAGCGATTACCTTCCCAATCACTCGCCGGAATACTACGGCGGCCAGAGGCAGCGGGAGGACGCTTTCCAACACGAGGCGCTGTACGAGCCGCGGTCCGCCTGCAAGGAGCAGCTCTACCCGTCCTGTCAGAGCTCCGCGTTATCGCCCCGCGGTCACGTCCACGCTCCGGCCGGGCTGCGGGGCCGCCTCTCGGAGCCCGGGCAGCCCCGCGAACCGGGCACCCCCAGCCCGCCACCCTCGTGCAGCCAGAGCTCGGCCCGGCAGAGCCCCTCGGCGTGCAAGGAGCCCGTGGTTTACCCCTGGATGAAAAAAGTCCATGTAAGCACGGGTAAGTGAAGGGAAAAGGAAAAAAAAAAAAAAAAAAAAAGGAAAAAAAAAAAAAGCGGCTTCGCTTTATGGTTTAAGTAGCACCTCCAAGTCTTGTAGAAATCTTATTGCGCCGGTTGTAAAATAACCATTCCGCGGAGATTTACGAGCGCCTGTTTGCAGAGCGGTATAATTACATCCTCCATAAATTTTTATTGCTCTGCTTGGCCATGTGCCTTTGAAGTCTCTGTTACCATCCTCCTCCAATTTCTTGCAGGCTACTCTCTCTCTTTTTTCCCTTTCTTTTTTTTTTTTTTTTTTTCCCACCTTTTTTTTTTTATGGCTGTTGAATCTTCATAAGTGAAGTTTTATGTTTTCGTAATTCGTATTTAAGTGGCGGGTTGAGTAAACTTTTACTGTTTTCCCCTCCCCTGCCTGCTTTTTTTTTTTTTTTTTTTTTTCCCCTCTTTTATTTTCCCACCTTTTTTTTCCCTTTTTATTTTTTTAAGGGAGTTTTTTGTGGGTTTTTTTGGTTTTTTTTTTTAATAATAAGCAGGGGCTCCGGCGCTCGCCTGTTTTTCAAGCGTGTAGAGGGAATTTTGGGGGGATAATTCCGCGGCGCTCTCGCGGAGCTGCGTGTGCATAAACGCGAATATCCACACGCACGGGGCACGGAAACCGTGTCTGGGGGCCTCAGAAAAACCTTTGGACAGGAATACACGTCAGGCCATGAGGATGGAGGTGGAGATTTGCACATCGGTTCTGGGAGTATTTTTAGATTTTTTTTTTTTTTTTTTAAAGCAAATTGTCCCCTTCTGAAGAATGTGTGGTGATTTTTTTTTTCTTTTCTTTTTTTTTTCTTCTCTCTTTTGTAACTCTTTGAGGGGGGGAAGAACCCATTAAGGGAACAGCTGGGTAATTCTGCTTTTTTTCCCTCCTCTTTTTAAAACATGTTTTCCCTTTATTTTTTTCCTTTTTGTGTGCGTGTGTTTACCCCTCTTTATTTATTCTTTTTTGTGTATGTTGTTTCTTTTTTTTTTTTTTGTATGTGTGTTTCCTCTTCATTTCCCCCCTTTTATTTTTGTGTATTCTCCCCTCTTCCCCCCCCCTTTTTTTTTTTTTGCATTTTCACATCTTTTCACCCATTTTCGTGTGTGCTTTCGCATCACCCCCCCCACCTTCTTTTTGGGCTCTCACATCCCCCCTCTTTTTTTCTGCATTTCCCATACTCGCCACCCCACTTTTTTTTTTTTTTTTTTTTTTTTTTTCGTTTTCACATTTTCCCCCCTTTTTTTTCCCCCCCCTCGCCTCCTTCCCCTCCCTCAGTGAACCCCAATTTCTCCGGAGGGGAGCCCAAGCGCTCCCGCACCGCCTACACGCGGCAGCAGGTGCTGGAGCTGGAGAAGGAATTCCACTACAACCGCTACCTGACGCGGCGGCGGCGCGTGGAGATCGCGCACTCGCTGTGCCTCAGCGAGCGCCAGATCAAGATCTGGTTCCAGAACCGCCGCATGAAGTGGAAAAAGGACCACAAGCTACCCAACACCAAGATCAGGTCGAACTCCTCCTCCTCCTCCTCCTCCTCCTCCTCCTCCTCCTCCTCCTCCTCCTCCTCCAGCTCCCTGCAGATCCCGCCGGGAGGAGGATCCCAAGCTCCGACCCCGCAGGGAGGAGCGCCCCAAACTCAAACCCCGCACGGAGCATCCCAGACTCGATCCCACGGACCGGCCGCCGCCCTATAACCGCCCCCGGGACGCGGATTTGGGCGCGAACTTTGCGATCGTTTTCGTTTTTATATCTTTTTTTTTTAATTAATTATTATTATTATTATTATTATTATTATTTGAAGCGCGGGGAAAAGCCGGGGGGTTGCTCTTTATTTATAGAGGGGACAGAGCGAGGCTCAGCTGCCGCACAAAGCCGGAGCTGCTCCGTGAAAAGGAGCCTGGAGAAGGGTTTTTTTTTTTTCCCCTTTTTTTTCCCCCAGATTTGGCTAAGATGGATCCTTGTTTCATCTTTAATCACGCCGAGCTCTGCCCCATTTGTCATGTTTACTCTCCCGTACAAAGGATGGACCTTATGTCTGCTATTACCTCGACAACCAGCGCTCACTTTAATAAATGAGCCTCAGTTTCTTCGAGGCGAACTGGATTTTCTACACCGCCCCCTTTTAATTTTTTTTCTTTTATTTATCTTTTTATTATCTCTCTACAAATATTTTTCTCTTTGTTTTTATCCTTATTTTCTCACTTTTTTCCATTTCCCCCCCTTTTTCCCCTTTTCCCGCCTTTTTTCTCCTTTCCCCTCCTTTCTTCCTTTTTCCCCTTTTTCTCCCATTTCCCCCCTTTTTCTTATTTTTAAAATTTTCTCCCCCACCCCTTTCTCTCTTCTCTTTCTCTTTCCAAACTTGGAGTTTCTGGCACGTTGTCCCAAAGAGACGGAGTTGGAGAGAGAGAAAAATAAAATAAAAATTAAAAAAAAAAAAAAAAAAAAAAAAGGCAAAACTACCAAAAACTCGACAAATGCAACCAAAATCTCCTCCGTGGAGTTGGGAGCTCTCAGATACCGAGAGGACAAAACAAACAAAACAAAACAAAGACAACCAACCAAACAAAAAACACCCAAAAAAAGAGAAATTTGGGCCCAGGAGGTGTTGGACAAAGACAGGAAGAGGATGGAGAGGGATCTCACCAATTCCTTTATTTTTGATTTTTTTTTTTTTAAATCCAGCGGTTCATTGTGATTGGGGGGGTGGGGAGGGAGAGGGGAACTGGGGGGGTTTAGGGTAGGAACTGGGATGAACTGGGATGAACTGGGAGCACCCCCGGAGCTGCTCCGCCACCGTCCTGCCCTGATTTGGGGCTGAAAATGCCAATTTCGGGCCGGGGGGGAGGGGTTTGCCCCGACCCCCCCCTTTCCATCCCTCCCTTTGTCCTTCGGGAAGTCCAGGATTTACCTGTAAATACCCAAAAAAAACCAACAGCGACCACAGCGACGACTCGGAAATAAATTTTTCATTGTGACTCTGCCCCTGTGTGGTTTTATTTGGGGAGGGGGGGTGTGGGTTGTTCTGCTGGTAAAAGTGTGGGGGAGAAATAAATATGATTATTTTGCACTGTGAATCAGTTTATTTCTCTTCCCTGCCCTCCAATTTCTTTATTTCCAGGGGTTTCTGCTGTCCGTGGTTATTTTAAGGCTGGATGCGGGTTGCGTTTTGTTGGGGGAAAAAAAATTAACATGTTTACTTAAACCCGTGAATTAAACAGTTTCTTTCTTCCTTTTTTTTTTTTTTTCCTTCTTTCTCCTTTTTTTCCCTTTTTTTTTTTTTTTTTCCAGGGGTTTCTGTTGTCAGTGGCGCAGCCTGCAGCCCCCTAATGAAAACAAAAGATGTTTGAGCAGGGCTAGATCAGCTTTAAGTACTGCTAAGCCTCACATATTATGATTTATTTGTTCAAAGCACATATTAATACGCTCTTCCCCAAACCCAGACAAAACAGGGGCGGTCATTAACGCTTTGCTGGCTCGGATTTCTCCAGAGAGCCTCCCGCGTTTATTTATTTATTACTATTTTATTATCTAAAAATTAAAAAAAAAAAAAAAATCCTCAGAATCCCTCCTTCTCCGAGGTAGTTAAGGCATTAATGAGTCTAATTTTTGCACAGATGTTTCTGGGTGTTCGCGGGGTTTTCCTGCGTTATTTTGATTTTACAAAAGGAGCCGGCTCCTGCGATAGCTCATGGCCTGACAACCAAATAGATAATCAAGAAGACAAATGGCTCCTTTTGTGAGCCGCAGCTCTTGTATTAATTTTCATTTTCTTTCTCGTGGAAAAGTAGGAAAAAAAAAAAAAAAAAGGGTGAGAGGGGGAAGAGAACGAAAAATAAGATCGCGGTTCTGGGTTAGGGATGGAGAGAAAGAAAAGGCTGTTGTCCTCCAGGGGGGTGGGACCAGCTGGAGAAAAGGATATCGGCCTCTAAAATAATGATATAAAGTGGTAATATTAATTAAAAAAATATTAAATTCAAATATCGGTATAAGTATAAGAATAAATAAGTATAAACCTAAGTATAAAGAAGTGTAAATATAAGTATATTAACCATAAATATAAATAGAATAAGGCATATATAGTATATTATTAATAATAATAATTTTTAAAAAGGGCTTCCCTGATTTGTTCAATCTTCAGGGGATTCCCCAAAAATCCCAAAAAGGACCCAAATTTTGCCTCCCCCCAACTTCACCCAGAGACAAAGGCAGGGCTTGAAATATTCCAAAGCAGCGTCGCTCCCCGGCTGGAGTCACCTCCGCACCTTGGGACAAGGAAGTGTCCCCGCTCCCCAAAATTCAAACAAAACCCTGCTGGCAGTTTATTTTCTTCCATTTCAATACCATATATATATATATATATAATATTAATGCGGTCACATGATCCAGGCCCTGCGCGATGTGATGTTCAAAAAATCGCATTTACGGCTGGATTTTTTTGTTTAATTCTGGCGTTTTTAGAAGTGGCGACAGCGACACTTGAAAGTTTCTGGGTTTATTGACTTTTTTTCTTTTTTTTTCTTTTTTTTTTTTTTGGCAAGGGCTATATTTTATTCTAATTCCTGAAGGTTTGTGAGGGTGTTCTGTTTCGTCTTGTTGTTGTTGCATTTTACTCCCCTCTTCCTCCTCCCTTTGATCTGCTTGCGCTTGTGAAGAGGGTGTGATTTTCGAGAGGGAGCTCCTAAGAATGGCCAAAAATGGGTGTTTTAAACCCAAAAAAAAAAAAAAAAAAGAAGAAGAAGAAGGGGCATATGCTTGCAGGAATGCGGGGTCTATAGAGGCAAATCAAAGCTGAATGGGATGGAAGGGGGAGAAAAGGAGATTTCTATAGGACCCAAAAGTTCACAGCCATTAGAAGCGGACAGAAGGCAAGAAAAATGCGAGAATTATACAGAAAAATCATTAATCACTTCTTTTCTTTAAATACTTATCCCTTTTCCCATTGTTATTCAACAGCAAATCTCCGCAGACCGTCTGTCGGGAAAAAAGCACCCGGAGTCCTCCAAGAAACCTTCAGGGGCAATAATAATAATAATAATAATAATAATAATAATAATAATAATAAATAAGAAGAATATTCCTAACCACAAAACCCCGCGCCCTAAAGGTGAAAGCTTTTCTTTTTTTAGGGGAGAAAAGCCAAAATCCAGCAGGCCTCCCCCCTTCCCCCAGAGCTCTCTCAGTGTGGAAGAAACCACCCCGAGCCATGAGGGCGCTGGAAAGAGGATTTGGGAGCGAACCAGGTAACGGAGCTGCTCTCTCGGCATGCCTTCGGGGTGGGGTTGTCGCCTCCTTCCGCCAGAAATTTGGGTGAAAATCAAAGAAAAAAAGGCGACTAAAAAAAAAAAAAAAAAAAATTAGAGGGGGAAGAGAAACTCACGCCCTTTTTTTTTTTTTTTTTTTTTTCCCCTCCCTCCCTTCTTCCCTGCAGTGGGCAGGGAAACTTCTGCGGAGCTGCGGTGGCGAGAGGGGTTTGGGGTTATTTTTAATTCCTCCCGGGTTTGGGGCTGGGCTTGGTTGGGGTTTTTTGGTGGTTCCGGGTGGAGATTTGAGGGGTTTATGCTTCCAAGTCGGTTTTTCCCAGTTGGTTTTTTCCCAAGTTAAATCCCGCACGGAGCGGTTTGGGGAGGGTTTGGTGGAGCGTCCACTGAGTGTGCCAGGAGCTGGGAACATTCCCGGTTTAAAGCTGTCCCAGGAACTGGGAACATTCCCGTTTAAACCTGTCCCAGGAGCTGGGAACATTCCCTGTTCAAGCCTGTCCCAAGGAGCTGCGAATATTCCCGGTCTAAGCCTGTCCCAGGAACATTCCCGGTTTAAAGCTGCCCCAGGAACTGGGAACATTCCCGGTTTAAAGCTGCCCCAGGAACTGGGAACATTCCCGGTTTAGGCCATCCCAGGAGCGGGGAACATTCCCATTTTCGGGCCGTGCCGGGGCTGTTTTATCCCGGGATTTTCGCTGTCCTGGAGCTGCTGCAGCTCCCGGGGAAGATGATGCGGGAATTTCGCTGGGGGGAAAGAAAGAAAAAAAAAAAAAAAAAAAAAAAAAGTGGGAAAAATCGGGGAGACAAACCCGAGCTGTGCTCGGGGATAGAGTTCACGCAGAGGACACGTTTTCTGGACGATTAGCTGGGTTTTATAGCCGGGGAGTGACCTCGCAAACCCCTTGACCTCCCCGAGGCTGGACATTGTGCTCAGCCCCCATCCCAGCAAAACTCCGCCTGTCCTGCCCTGGAAAACAGGGAATCGGCGGGGGGAAAAAAATCTTAGAAGTTGATTTATTCGCGCTTTCTCACGGTTTAATCGTTCTGGGCCTAACGGCGCTTCTCCTCTCGTTTTGCTGTAAAAAAATTCGTGGTTTTTGGGCCTTGTTTTGCTTTGGGACAGGGAAATCGGGCCGTGGAGCCGCCGCGGTTCGGCCCCGCGGGGCTCTTGGCCCTACAGAAATGAATTTTTTGGGGGAAAAACCCGCGAAGCCCAAGCGGAGCAGCCCGGCAGCGTCCCCGGTCTGGTGTCTGCGCTGATTTTCAGAAATTCCTTTGTTTGCCAGAGCCCCTCCGCTCCCCCCTCCTCCCTTTGTCCCCCCGCTCCTCCTCCCGCCCCGCGGCGCTCCAGAAGCGGCTCCGAGCTCAGCTGCGGGCTCGGGGATCCCACGGGATCCGGGATCCTCGGGAATGTTCTCCCGGGAAACCCCGACCGTCCTGAACACGCAGGCAGAGATGTGCCGGAGCACTTTGTTAGCTCTAGCCGGAAACTGGGCCCAAAAAATCACCCAAAACTGGACAAAGAGTACTCTCAGAGACCCTAAAACTGGGCTGAAAAATCCCCCAAAGATCTCCAAAATTGGACCAAAAAATGCTCTCAAAGATACCCCAAACTGGGTTAAAAAATCCCCCCAAAGATCCCCAGAACTAGACCAAAGAACACTCTCAAAGACATCCCAAACTGGGCTAAAAAATCCCCCCAAAGATCCCCAGAACTAGACCAAAGAATACTCTCAAAGACATCCCAAACTGGGTTAAAAAATCCCCCCAAAGATCCCCAGAACTGGACCAAAGAACACTCTCAAAGATATCCCAAACTGGGTTAAAAAATCCCCCCAAAGATCCCCAGACAAGGCCAAAAACTCCTCCCAAAGTTCCCCAAACTGGACCAAAAAATCCCCCCAAGATCCCAAAACTGGACAAAACCTGGAGGCTGCAAAAGCGGGATGCGGAGCCCGACCCCAGCGGGGCAGAGGGACCGGGGGGACGCAGTGAAAACACAGGAAATTTCAATGTACTTGGGGTGTATATTCCTGTAGGGATATATGGATATCGGGGGGTGTGGATCTAGGGATCTATGGATAGATGGATGTATGGATGTATGGATGTATGGATAGATGGATGTATGGATAGATGGATGTATGGATGCAGGGATAGATGGATGTATGGATAGATGGATGCAGGGATAGATGGACAGATGGGCAGATGGATCGGTGGATACATGGATATATGGATGTATGGACACACGGATACATGGATATATCGATAGGTGGATATATGAATATACAGAAAGATGGTTCTATGGATACCTGGATCTATGGACAGATGGATCTGTGGGTACATAGATAGATGGATACATGGATGTATGGATGTATGGACAGATGGACAGATGTCTCCGTGGATATGCAGATAGATGGATAGATGGTTCTATGGATAGATGGCTCTATGGATAGATGGATCTATGGATACATGGATGTATGGACAGATGGACAGATGTCTCTGTGGATATATAGATGGATCTACGGATACATGGATGTATGGACAGATGTCTCTGTGGATATATATATATATAGATATTTGGATGGATAGGTGGATCTATGGATATACGGATAGATGGATAGATGGTTCTATGGATAGACGGGTCTATGGACAGATGGACAGACAGACAGATGTCTCTGTGGGTATATAGATAGATGGATCGATGGATACATGGATGTATGGACAGATGGCTCTATGGATATATAGATATTTGTATGGATAGATGGATACACGTGATTCATTAAATAATTAATGCAGAGGTTGCAGAATAGATATGTATTCGTCAGGAAAATCGCGGGCATGGTCTCCATCTATACAGATAGATGGACAGATGGTTCTATGGATACATGTCTCTATGGATACAGGGATGTATGGACAGATGGACAGATGTCTCTGTGGATATACAGATAGATGGATAGATGGTTCTATGGATACACGTCTCCATGGATAGATGGCTCCATGGATAGGTGGATCTATGGATACATGGCTTTATGGACAGACGGACAGATGTCTCTGTGGATATATAGATATATGGATATAAGGCTCTATGACTAGATGGCTCTATGGATACACGGCTCAATGGACAGATGGACAGACGGACAGATGTCTCTGTGGATCCGGGGGCTCCGGCTGGCCCAGGCGGCCCGGGGCCGGTGGTCCCTGGGCGGGGTGGCCGTGTCCCGGCCCGGCTCCCGGCTCCCGGCTCCCGGCTCCCGGCTCCCGGCTCCCGGCTCCCGGCTCCCGGCTCCCGGCTCCCGGCTCCCGGTCCCTTTCGGGAGCGGCCCGGGCTCTCGGGGCGCCGCTGACAGATTTATGAGGCGCAATAAGCGCGGCGCGCTCGGGTCCGTAAATCAGCGCTGGCCTCGCCTCCATAAACGCTCATTTCATCCGCACAAAGGGGACGCCTTTGATCGCGGCTCCTCCGAGGGCCCGGCCCATGTTTATGGCCGCGTTTCCGACCCTTTGAACCGGGGCTGGGCCTTTAAAGCAAAACAAAACCACGAGAAAAAAGCAGCCAAACCTAAACCGAGGCTTCTTTTGCATGAAACAAACCCAAAAATCGCCGGCGGAGGTGAAGGGTGGGGGGTTCTCTGCGCCGTTTGCTGCCTGCGATGGATCTGCCGGGGTTTTTTGATGTTGTTCTTTTCTTTTTTCCCCCCCCTCTTCTCTTTTAAAATGTATTTACCCATTCACACGCGTTTTATGGGAGGGGAAAAAAAAAAAAGTTGTTATGAAGTGAAAGTTGCGGCTTCTGAATTGACCAGGAGATCTCCCAAAACTCCCTCCCCCGGCCCCCCGAGGAGTTTCCTCCCTCGTGGAGACCCCCGGCCACTGGAACCCCTTTCAATCGGAATTCTTATCCCCGCCAGCCCCTCGCACTCCATAAAACCGATCCAGAAATAATCGAGGGCTTTTGAAACCCGGGCGTTTCCCCCCGGGTTCGGCTTCCAGCCAGTCAAAAATCCGCTTTTTTTAGCTTTTAATTCTGTTTTGTTGTTGTTGTTTTGTTTAATTCGAGCTCCCTCCAGGCTTTATCCCGGGAGGGATTTGGGAATTCGGGGCTGCCGTGTCCCCGCCACCCTCCGAGGCTTTCCAGGTTTTCGGGCTGTGCTCGGTGCCAATTTTGGGGGGATCCCTTCCCCCCGTGGGCGCGGGCAGCGCGCCCGGCTCCTGCTCCGCGGCCTTTCCCAGCGCTTCCCTTTGTTGCTCTCTCTCTCTCTCCCTCTTTCCATTTTGTTTTTTTCCCCGAGATCTTGTACTTGGCAGCTCTCCTCGGACTCCAAATTTGATTTTTTTTTCTCTTTTTTTCCCCCCGCTCCCTCCCTCTCTAACGCAATAAAGTCTGGCCGAACAATAACAGCGGCTTGCGGAGAAGGCCTGCGAGCCGGGGGAAGAGGGGAGCTTTTAAAAACAGGAATATAAATATTCTCGGCTGCTCTGGGCTCTGGAACAGTTGTGCCATTCAGGGCGAGATTTGTGATCAAAAATCTCAGCGCGGGCAGAGGGAATTAAAAAAAAAAAACAAAAAACAAACCCCAAATCAAACACCAAACCAAATAAAAACACCTAAAATCGGGGAAAATCGGGATGTGCTTTGGCTGAGCCAAAGCTCCAACAAAGCCAACTTCCAGGAAAGGCTTCGGGGAGGGTCTGAGCGCTCCCGGGGCTGGGGAAATAAACCCGAAATCGCGCTGTTTGACAGAGAATTGGGCGCCCCTCGCCCGCGGGGAGAGCGCTCCGTGGCCAGCGAGCGAAGCCGGGCTGGGCTGGAAAGTTCTTTAAGGGAAAAATCCTGTTCCGGTGGAAGGTCACAGTGGTCCTTTGAGCCTGAGACGGAGAGACCCCCTTCCCCCTTCCCCGTCACGTGATTCATTAAATAATTAATGCAGAGGTTGCAGAATAGATATGTATTCGTCAGGAAAATCGCGGGCATGGTCTCCTTGTGTCTGACGTGAAATTCAACTGTCCTTTAAAAAAAAAAAAAAAACCAAAAAGAAAGAAAATGATAAAAAAAGAAAAAAAAAATTAAATAAAAAAAAACCAGGGAGCCGGGAGGGAAGGGAAAGAGAGGGAGAGAGAGGGGAAAAAAAAATAGGAAAAAAAAAAAGTGGGGAGAGAAAAGAGCGAGAGGGAGAGAGAGAGAGAAAGGGGGGAGAGAGAGGAGGAGAGAGGAGTCGGCAATAAAACAATTCTCAGGAAGCGCGAAGCCACGCCGAGGGCTGGATTATTGTAAGTAGCAGGGGCTTCCCGATTTCCTAGCGTGTCTGTGTGTCCATGTAAATTTATTGTTTGTTATTAATGTTATTGTCGTAAAATGTGACAAATCGCCGTCTTCATTTCCTCCCATTCCTCTTCACGCGGGGCTCTGTGTGTTTATACCCATCGAGGCATTTCATTGATATTTTTGGGAATATTCCCTCTCCCTCCTCGCAACCTTTCTCTTTCCCTTTTTTTTTTTTTTTTTAAATTTTTTTATTTTTCCTTTTTTATTTTTTTTTTTCCCCTCCCTTCTTCCCCCCTTCCCTTGATTTATTACAATAAACATGTCAGCGGCGGCGCGGCTGCCATTGTGCGCGTGTTCGGGGGAGAGAGCCGCGTTGTTTATGGCCGTGCCCGAGATAAATCATTTCCCGAGCGAAAACGATGTGCGAGCGATGATATTTCAGGGCGAGGATCGCTCCCCGAACCCCGCTCCCTGGAGCTGATCATTCCGGGCCATTCGCGGCAATAGATCAGCCGCTAATATGAAAGCTCTGTAGCTGGGGGTCTTAAATTACGGCATCCGTGATTACCAATTAAGGAGAGATTTGTATAAATTTGGGGCGAGCGGGAGCGCCTCGCCGGCGTGCGAACCTCGGGAAAGAGCGCGACCTTCGGAATGGGAATTGCGGCGTCCCTTTATCGCCCGCAGCTCGCCCCGTGCCCGCTCCCCCCGGCCCCTGCGCTCCCGTCCTCACCCCAGAATCCGCACCTCAAAATGAAAATAAAGTGGATTACGGAAGCGCAGGAGGGGGCTGCGCGGGGGCTCAGCCTCAGCCCGGCTGCGGGGAACAAAGGGGACCCGGGGCGCTGCCGAGTGACCCCGAAGGGTCCCCGAAAGCCGACCCCTCCCGGGCCTGCCCCCAGCCTTGCCCGGGTTTCTTTCTTTTCCCCGCGGGTTTTTTTAGGCTCCCGCTAAGGCCGGGGCGCGGAGAGGTCGGGAATGTGCGGGGAGAAAGTTGGGAAAAAGCGCCCCGAGGGTCGCGCTTCTCTTCAGGAGCCCGGCCTGGGCTTAAAAACCCGGGGAGAAAACGGAGCTGCCGGGAGAAACGGGGGGGAAATGGGCTTAAACCCCGCAAAACCTGGCGGGCAGCGGCTCCTTTCTGCGAAACATCGCCGGGGCCGCCGGGGGGATCTCTGCCGAGCCGCTGAGGGACGAGAGGGATGCGCCGAGAAGGGGCAGCGCAACCTGCGCGGATCCTCCGCGCATCCTCAGCGCGGGGGGCAGCGCTGCCCTCGCCTCCCCTCCCGGCCCCGAAAGGTCCCGAAAGGCGGCGTTGAAAGGGAGAGGAGGAAGTGAGAGCCCGCGGTTCTTTTTTTTTTTTTTTTTTTTTTTTAATATATTTTACAAGCTCCGACATGCGAGGAGTCAATAAAACTGACAACGGGAGCAAAGATTAAATGTTCGCACCGGATTCTCGGGTGAGAATTCGCGGCTCTCCCTCCCTCCCCCCTCTCGGCGGCCGGGGATATTTAACTTTTAACTCTGCCTGCCAGAGTAAACCTTTGTGCAGCGGAATTACGGGAGCTCAGCGACTGCCATTAAATATTCAGGGAGATCCAGGGACGGTGACTGAGCCAGAAACGCGGCGTCGCTCTCTGTCAGAGCCTCGTCTTTAATTTGAGTTGTCGACTTCCAGTGGATGCAGAATCCCCCTCCCCACTTCCCCCTTTCTTTATTTTATTCGCTAGTACTTTATTTTATGATTTTATTTTGTTGTATTTTAAAAAATAGGGTTTTTTCCTCTCGGTTTGGGACTCCGAGAGTGAGAATTCGGCTCTTGGAGGGGACCCAGCCCGGAGCCCCCCGCACTCTAAATCCATCTCGGGGCTTTACTTGCCCCCGGTCCCCTCGCCTTTGCGCAGTGCAGCCCCTCGATAATCGGCTGCCGAGGGCCGAGCCCCCGCTCTGGGGGCACGGCGGGGGGCTGCGGACCCCAAAACGGCCCCAGGGCAGCTCTCAGCCCCCGGTTCGGACCCCCAGAGGCGGAGCAGGAGCTGCGCGCTTCCACCAGGACACCCAGGGCAGGGGGGGGGACCCCAAAACTCCGGGAAAAGGTCTGGAGCCTTGGAGAGAGCCCAGAGCACGGCAGGACCCAGAGCTGGGAGGGGACCCCAGCCCCACAACCGGGAGGGGACCCCAGACCCAGAGCTGGGAGGGGACCCCAGCCCCACAACCGGGAGGGGACCCCAGACCCAGAACCGGGATGGAACCCCAGATCCAGAGCTGGGGTAGGACCTCAGATTCAGAACCGGGAGGAGACCCCAGCCCCAGAGCTGGGATGGGGCCCCAGACCCAGAGATTGGATGAGGCCCCAGCCCCAGAACCGGGAGGGGACCCCAGCCCCAGGACCAGGAGGGGACCCCAGCCCCAGGACCAGGAGGGGACCCCAGCCCCGGCCCCGTTCAAGGCAGAGCCCCCCGCTCCTGGTCCCTCGGGACGTGCCCGGGGCCGGGAAGGGCTGGGCTGGCACAGACCCTCCCCAGAAGATTCATTTGTTTGTTTTTTTGGGAGCGCCCGCTCGTGTCCCAGGCCCTCAGGGCTCTGCCCTCCCGTCGGCTCCAGAATCCCAGATTTTCCTCCCTGGTGCCGCCAGGACTCGGTTTGGGTCGGAGCCGGAGGGAAGCCCGGCCCGGCAGCTCGGGTCCTTCCCCATCCCCACCTCCCTCACCGCTTCTAGAGCCCCGATTCTTTATTAACTCACAAAAAATGAGGTTTTTTTTTTCCCCTCAGCAGCCACACACGGCAGAACGCTCGGGGGGGGGGGCCCGGGGGTGGGGGCAGGAGGATAATTGGCTATTTCGAGTGGCTCGAGCGAGCGGAATTTCATTGATTTCTGGGCAATCAGCCCTTTCTCCTCGCCTGTCATCTCCTCCGAAGGTCCCGGTCCATCACGGCGCGGCCCCGAAAGGAATCTCCCTCCCCTTCTCCCCTCCCGGCCCGGTCCCTGCCCGGGGAGGAAGCGATCACCGCCGTAAACTCGAGCCAGCAGCGCCCTAATTCGGGATTTACTGCGAATTTATTCACATCAAAGCCTGGCGGGGAGAGGAGCAAAAATAATAATAATAAAAAATGATAACGCGGAAATTTGAGGTTTAGGAGCGGGGAGAGGAGCAAAGCCCACGAGGATAAGGAGGGAAATTCGGGTTTAGGAGCGGGGCAGGAGCTGATCCCCTCTTTTTGAGGTGTTTTATGGTGTTTTGGGGCCCCTCAGCATCACCCGCGCCCATCACCCGCCGGGGAGGGCCCGGGGCCGCCCAATCTTCATTTTTTAAACCCTTGGCGAGCACGAGTCGAGGGCGGCCGAGACAAAAGGGAAGAGTTCGGCGGCTCCGCGGCCAAAGAGGGAAAAGTTTGGGAGCGGGGAGGGATTTCTTTGATGTTTTTTCTTTTTCTTTTTCTTTTTTTTTTTTTTCCCCTCCGTGCGGGGAGGAGGGAAAGGAGGGGGTGACACGAAAGAAATAAAAGGCAACAAGGACGTTTCAACACTTCCCTGCGCGCAGCCATCCCGAGATGAAAAGGGAGGCAATAAATCAGAGGCGATGGTGGCGATTTGACTTTTTTTTTTTTTTTTTTACTTTTTTTTTCCCCCCCTTCTTTTGTTTTTTAGCGTAGATATGAGGGGAGGGGTTAAAAAGGAGAGATCCCCGCTCCTTTGCTCTCGCGTCTCCTCCGGACCGGGAATTCAGCTCGGGGCGGGTTCAGCGCGGCCGCAGCTCGGGGAGCAGCCCCAGAGCTCCGGGTGGAATTGTCCCCGCTGGAAGAGCCGGGAATGGGAATCGGCTGGGACGGGGGCACGGCCAGCGGCCACCCCCCAGCCCCGCTCCGGCTCCCGGGATGGGCTTGGGGTGGGTTTTTTTTAGGATGGGGAGGTTTTTCCATCCCCGATCCCCGGGTTTTGGGGAGCAGGATCCGCGCCGGCATCACCCAGACCCGAATTCCCTCTCCCAGCGCCGGGGTCAGCTCCAGGCTAAAAATGAATCCCGCGGTCTGGATCGCGGCTGTCCCCATCCCTCGAGCTCCGGAAGTCCCCAGAATCCCGGGAAAAGGGCGAGATTTAATGGGATCCACTGCGGAGGGCGGGGGGAGTGAAAGAAGCGAAAAAACCCCGGCGCGTTTGGAATAACTTCGGTTCCCCTCCCTCCCCTTCTCGCTCCCTCTCCTTCTTCCCGTCTTCCTCGCTCTCCTCGGGGTTTTTTTCCCCTTTTCCCGGGACATATGGAATCAATTTCCCGCCCTGACACTGAGGGCTGGCCGATTCCTCCTGGCTCGGGGGAGCGGAATCCCTTTGGTTCCCTTCTCCCCAGCGCCCCTTGTCACTCACTGCTCCGAGCCGCTCGCCGCGCCTTAACTCCTCGTAAAGAGAAACAGCTTTTCCAGCAGATCCCGGCGGTCGGGAGGGGGGAGGATTTGGGGGAGCTTTATTTGGGTTTTTATTATTATTACTTTTTTTTTTTTTCCCCCCCAAGAGGGGAACGAGCGCTCGCCCACAGCTCATCCCTGGGGACTCGCTCTCCTCGAAGGGATCTTCATCCTCCTCATCCTCCTCACCCTCCTCACCCTCCTCATCCTCCTCACCCTCCTCATCCTCCTCATCCTCCTCATTCTCCTCATCCTCACCTTCCTCACCCTCCTCATCCTCCTCACCCTCCTCATCCTCCTCATCCTCCTCACCCTCCTCATCCTTTGAGCGCCTTTTTTTTTGTTTTTAAATAAATTTCTGGGGTTTTTTTCCTCTCCAACTCGAGTCCATCCTGTTTGAAATGGACGAGTAGAAAAATAATAATAATAATAATTAAAAAAAAAAAAATTCAAAGCATCTTTGAGAGGGGAAAAAAAAAAAAAAAAAATCCCGACCGAGCTGTGGGCGAGATCCAGCGGGGCTGAAATAAAGTGGTTTCTTCTCCTTAATTTTCCTGCTCCAGTGACGAATCCTCACGGCCCCGAGCCCGCCTTTCCTCCTCCTCCTTGGGAGTCCTGGAGTCTTCGCAGGTAAGAAGTTAAAAAAAAAAAAGGATTAAAAAAAAAAATAAATAAATAAGCGAGCCAGCAGCTCGTAATTAATTGCTCCGAAAGCTTTGACAAGGCTTCTCCAGGAGCCCGGAGCGGCCCCAAATTAAGACTGACGCCTCGGGGAAAGCTGAAAGAGGAGCAAAAATTATCCAGAAGCGGCACCGGCTTCTTCCCAAACTCTTTTCCTCCCCCCTCGCCAAAGTTTTGGTTTTTTTTTTTATTTTCCCGGGATGCATTTGTTAAAGATTTCTCACCTTCTGTGAGGTTTGGGGGAAAAAAAAAAAAAAACAGAAAAACAAACCCAATCAAAAGTTGGAAAAGCGGCTGTTGAGGCGCGGAACGCTCGGGGCCGGTGATTTATGGCCCCACCAAGTTTTTTGTTTACTCGGAGCAAACCCTAATTACAAAAAGAAAGGGAAAAAGAAGAGAAAAAAAGAAAAAAGGGAGAAGTTTCCCAAGCCCAGCGCCCGACCCCAGCGCGTTTTCCCTCCCCAGCTCCAGATGTGCCTCAGGAACATCTGGACGCTGGAGCTGCTTCTCGGAGGAGGAATCGGGAAAGCTCCTCAAAATTCGGCTTCTGGGGAGTCCCGGCCTGGAAATCAGATCCGGCTTTGGAAGATCTGGGTTTGGAGCGCTGGGGAGGGAGGGGCGCTGGAAATGCCTCGATTTGCCCCAAAACGCGGCGGGGGCTGAGAGGGGGGCGTGGGAATCTCGGGTGTTTTATGTTCTGCGGATCTGTGCTGGAAATTTCTGTCTCAGGGAGAAAAAAGCCCGGAATAAATCCGCTCTCCCTCCTCCCCCAGGAAGGCCCGATGCGAGATTTAAAGGCGAGGCGGGAAAATCCTTGGTGCGGACGGTGGGGGAAAAACCCAAAAAACTCCGAGAAATGGAATTGAAGGGGCAAAGCTTTGTTCTGGATTTAAATGTATCCGCGCTCCCTGCTCCGCTCTGCCTCCGGAGCGAGGCGATCACTCAGGACGAGCCGCCAGCTCCAAAATGTCCTCGTCCTTCGGGGAACCGGGAATTTTTGGGCTCGGTGTCGGATTTTTCCCGAGGCCAAAAGCTGAACTGGCAGGAGCTTTCGGCTTTTCTCCCCTTTATTATTATTATTATTATTATTATTATTATTATTATTATTATTATTTTATTTCCTGAAAACCGCTTCTCATCCCATTCCTCCAGCTTGGGAACCATCTTCATTCCCCTCCAGCCAAACCTGAATTTTTTATCCTTTATTTATTTTTTTTTTATTATTATTTTTTCATTATCTTTAACCGAGCGCTCCATCAGTCGGCGAATGAGATCCGAGCCGAAACCGCAGGCCCTAAGTGGCCGTAATTTAATTGATTTTACCATAAATCACCAACTTCATGAAGAACCAAAGTTTGCGCTGAAGTAAATTGATATTAATGGGCACTTTCTGATCTTTAACCGGATGGATTTTGTGGCGCTGCTGCTCCCGCTCCTCCTCTTTTGGGACAGGAGGATTTTAAGGGGAGGGCGGGGATGTGGATTTGTTTGATTTATTTTCCCACCCTTCCAAGCTGGAGTTTCTTCCATTCTCCCAAAAAAAAAAATCCGATTTTTATTCCCAGCGTGGGGAATCCGATCCCGGTGAGGAGGAGGGAGCTCAGTGCCTTGATAAAACTTTTTTTTAGGGGGCGGGTCGAGCACCGAAAAATGAGTTTATTTGGATTATTCCCGTCGGTGGGTTACTCCAGGGTTTCTGGGGAGGGGGGTGTTAAAGTCCTTTTTTGGGGGGTTAAAGTCCTTTTTTGGGGGGTTAAAGTCCTTTTTTTGGGGTAGGGATGGAATCTTTTGGACAAACCCTGGGAAATCCAGGGATGGGATTGAAGCCCCTCCGTGTCCTCTGCTCCCGGATTGTCCCCGATTAAAAATTAACCCGGAGCTCGGGATGGCCGCGAGGGCTTTGATGTGGTGATGAGGATGCCCGGGAAAGGGGAAAATCGGGATTTTAACCCCCCAAAAAGGACTTTAACTCCCCCAAACAGGATTTTAACCCCAAAAAAGCTGGAGGGGGTGTTTTTGTGTGTGTGTGTGTTTTTGGGACGTCCCGCGCGGGGAGGATGCAGCGCTCAGGTGGAGAAATCCTCGGTGTGAAACCATCCCAAAGAATTTCCCCGGCACCGCTTTTCCCCCTCCCGGGATTCTTCCTCCTTTATTATTTTATTTTATTTTATTTTAATTTATTTTATTTTATTATCATTATAATTATCTTCCCCTGGATTTCCGCCGTCTGGGCTTTGGGAGCAGCAGTTGCTGTCCTCGTTTGTGCTTGTTTCAAAAGGTTAATAGTAATAATAATAATGATATATAAAATAAAAGGAAAAAGACCCAACCCCGGGAAGGAAGAAGGCCGGGATGGAGCTGTGGGTTCGGCTTCCCGGGAAGTTTTGGGAATTCTGCTGGGGGAATTCCTGGGATGAGCAGGAGGAGCAGCTCCTTTACCAAATCTCGATAAAATGGGGAGAAAAAAGAGGGGGGAAAAAAAACCAAAAAAAACCACAAAAAAATCTTGACGTGTCCGGGTCACGTGCGCGCGTAATTCCAGCGGTGATCCCGGTTCGGGGGGAGAGGAGGGTCGGGAATGGGACGGGAATTCCCATCCCCTTCTCCCGGAACAGCCGATCCCCGATCTGCCCCCGAGACCCCCAAAATCCCCCCCTCAGCCCTGGCCGGATCCCGGAGAGGATTTTGGGTTCCGCATTGGGAAGTTTTGCCCGAGCTTTGGATTTATTTTGAGGATTTATTTAGGTTTTTGGGGGGGGGACTTTATTTTTATTTCTGTTTTATTTTGGAGACAATTCCCAGGCGCTCTCCCCGGCTGATCATTAACCCGGGGAGTTCTCGCTGCTCCAAGCAAAGGTCAGGGGCAGGAAAAAATTCCAATCCGTCAAGGCGATCCCGGCGCTCGCTCCGCTTCCTTTGGATTTCTTATCCCGCCCGGCTTCTGCTCGGGTCCCGGAGCCCCCGAGCTCTCCCTTCCTCCTCCTCCTCATCCTCCTCCGAGCTCTCCCTGCCTCGTCCTCGCTGTTCTCGGCACGGAAAAACTCAAAATTCCTCTTTTTTTTTGCCGAAAAATTCCCAGGTCGGGGCCGGAGCGAGCTCCCACCCCCGGGGCCGCGGGAGGAGCGAGGCCGAGCCCCGCCCCCGAGAGAAAAATTAATAGAGAAAAACGAACAAAAAACAACAACAAAAACCCCAAATCCAAACAAAGAGCCTCGCTCCGTCCCTCTGCTGCCAGGGAATAAATTAAAACCCAAGAAAAACAAAGAAAACAGCAGAAAAAAACCAAAGAGCCGCAACCACCCCTGGCTGGGGCCGCTATTTATTTATTCCACCTTCTTCATGTTTGTTTGTCCCTCTTTTTCCCTCCATCCCCAGCCCCAAATAAACGCGATTTTCCCTATTTTTTTTCCCCCACTTTTTCTCCTTCCCCGCTCAACTTGGGAAGAGTCAGCGAGCGCCGAGCTCACAGAGCAGAAAGATTCATTTCTCCCTTTTATTTTGATGATTTTTTTTAAAATTTTCCCACTTTACAAAACCTCCGAGGGACCCGAGCAGCCCCAGCCGAGGTGATGTAAGTGGAAAATGGCCCGGGCCGCGCATTAGAGGCTCGTGTAGCAGTAATAATAATAATAATCCCAATAAAATAATAAAAAAAGGAGCTGCAGGCAGAGGCCGGCGGCTGGAGAAGGTCACGGAGCATCCGCGGGTGATTTATGGACCCGGGGATGTTGTCACAGGCGGGGCGAGGGTGCGAGGGGAACATTTTTATTTGAGATTAATAACATCAACATTCAGAACGGAAACGGGATTATTAAAGCCACCGAATGTTTCCCAGAACGAAAATATTTTTAAATGAGATAGCGGCTCCTTCTCTTTTTAATTTATTTATTTTTAATTTTTTTTTTTTTTACCTTCCCCCCTCCCCTCTCTCCTCCCCGCGCCGGGAGCAGCTCCGTGCCAAAGTTGCGGTGATAAATCTCGGCTGGCTTTCGAAATGTTTTGGGGTTTGTTTTGTTTGTTTGGGTTTTTTTGGGGGGTTGTTTTTTCTCTTTTTTGAGGCTGGGACACCTTAATTTTGGGACGGAATCGCTGCTGCCCGGGTCGTGTCCCTGTGCCCCATAAAACATCCCCGTCCTCGCACATTATAAAAAAAAAATTAAAAACCCCCATCATTTTCCCAATCCTCGAGGCTTTTCTGCCCTTCCAGGAGAACCTCGTGCTTCTCCTCCTGTTTTATTGTTGTTAGCCCCAAAGTAATTAACTGCAGGTAATTAATCTCGCAGCAGCGTTTAACGCTTGCAATGACCACCAGGACCGAGCCCAAATCCCTCGCCGTGCCCAAATTTAGGGAATCGCCTTCAGAGCTCCCCAGCAGCCCGAAAGGGAACCCCAAAAATCGGGAAGAGATTCCCGGGGGCGGGGGAGTGCCCAGGGAGGGAGAGTGGAAGGAAACCCCGGGGAAAAGCGATGGGGTGGCACCAAATCCTCAGGAATAAATCCCAAATTTGTGTGAGGCCATCCCTGGCCCTTCCTGGGGTGGGGGGAGACCCCCGAGGGGCTTTTTCTGTTCCCTTTTCCCCGTTCCCACCAAACCCTTCCTCTGGCTGGTGCTGAGCCCCCTCGTCCACACGGCTCCGGCACAACTTTCACGCTGTTTTGTGTTTATTTTTTTTTTATATTTCCCCCTCTCCTCAGTTCTTCTCCTGTCCCAAACTCGGCCGCGGCCTCGGCTTGGCTGGAGCAGCGCTCGGGGAAGCGGTGAGTGAGCTGCGCCTCAGCTCCGTCTGTCGTGTCCGTCTGTCCCTCCTCGGCCGGAGCCCTTCCCCGGCTCGCACCCGGGTTCATTTCATTATTTGTCATCATTATTACTATTGTTATTCCCATGGAATTCCCTCCCCGCAATGAGCCAGGCCCTGCTGGTTTCCCCCCCTCGCTCCCGGTGATTTATGGAGCAACTCGCGGTTTGGGATGGGAGAGATTTCCTGCGCTCCCTTTGAAGGGGAAAACCGCTCCCATCGCAACATTTGCTGCTGATTTCGCGAGGAGCCGCGGCCCGGAGAGAAATAAGCTGCGAGCGGAGCGGGAGCGGCGATGCCCGGGATAACCGCGAGCCGCCCGGACGGGGTTGGAGCCCGGCTGCTTGGGGCTCAAACAGGAGTTGTGGCACTTCAGAGGAGTCACCCGCAGCATCCCAGGCGCTTCTGAGTGTCCGAGAGCTCCAGATGAGCGGCGCAGCTCCGCGAAGGCGCCGAGGAGCTCAGCCGCTGGGAAGGTTTTGAGCAGCCCGGGATCGATTTTCCTCTCTCCCTTCTCCCCGGGAGTTCAGCGCCGGGGTTCCCGAGCAGGAGCTGTCTCGGAGCAGGAGATTTATGTGGGAGCAGCTCATAAAAAGTCAGATGAGAGGGGTGGGGAGGTGGAGAGAGAGAGAAAAAAAACCCAGCTCGTAATAAAACGGCGATGGTGGTGCTCCCTGGCCCCGCCTGGGGCCGAAGGCTGCGGGCAGAGCAAAAGCTGGAAATCCTGGGATAAAACTTTATCCATCGCCTGGAAAACCTCGGCTGGGCGAGTCCTCAAAAGTCCAAAACTTTCCTTGGGCATCCTTCTTTTTACTGTTATTATTTTTTTAAAAAAAAAAAAAAAAGCTCTCCAGATTTACCAGCCTGAAGGCGCAGCACACAGAAAATAATAATAAATAAATAATAATAGTATATATTTTTAAAGGCTTTGGAACCCCTCGGCGGGTCTCGCCACCCCAGGCAGCTCCAAAGAGCTTTTCTGCTGTGCCTTTCGCCCTTTTTCTGCGCCAAATTCCCCCCTCGTCAGCACTTCAGGCCGAGGAGGGAGCGCCCACAATTAAAGCAGGGCCGATAATTGGGATGGGGAACAAAAGTTGCGCTTCCAAAAAGGAGAAAAAGAAAAGTGCAGACACCCAAATTCCTCGCCCTGCCTTCCTCCCACTCGCCAGCCCCTCCTCGTCACGGGCTTTTTTTTTTTTTTTTTCCCCCACCCCAAAACCGCTCCTTGGCCAATTTTGGTTTTTCCATTTTGTTTTTTCTTTTTTTTCTTTTTTCTTTTTTTTTCTTTCTTTTCTTTTTCTTTTTTTTCTTTTTTTCTTTTTTCCCTGCCGGGAGAGGCGCAAATCGTAAATCTCCCGTGGCGACAGCGGCCCGGCCAGGGCGGATTATTAATAACAGCAATAATAATCATCTTTATTGCCCCACGCCTCCCCGGGGAGCCCTTCAGCCCCCCCAAACCCCGCCAAGGCTCGGGGACGCTCAAAGTTCCTCTGAAGTTACTCCGAGTTGTAGCACCACAACCTCCCCCCCCCCTCCAAAAAACCCAGGTTTTGGGTTTTTTTGGGGCGCTGCGAGGAGAAGAGAAACCGGGGGGGGGAGAATCCCGGGGGGCTGCGGAGGGGACGGGGGCCCCCGGCGGGGTTCCTTTGCGCGGATCCACGCCGAATTGTTCCGTCTGAGCGCGGCTCTCGGCCTAGGCCCCGCTGCCGCAATTCGCGGCGTTTCCCACTCGTGACGCGGCTCGGGCCATCCCGAGCGGATCCGGGTTTCGGGAGCATCCCCTGCTCTCCGTCCCCACCCCGCTGCCTGCCGCCCCTCCGAGCCCCCTCCCATCCAGCCTTTATCCCCATTATTTCGGCCGGGCACTGCTGGGTCTAAAAGGATTTTTTTTTTCCCGGTGCTGGGGGGGGGTTTTTGTTGTGTTGCGTTCAGCTTTTCTCTTTCTTTCTCTCTCTCTCTCCTTTTTTTTTTATTTATTTTTTTTTTATTTTTTTCCTCCCTTCTCCTCTCCCTTCTTCCCCGGTGCCGTGCTCGAGCAGAGGCCATTGTTATCAGTGAGCAGCGCGTACCAGAGGCCGAGTGAAACCTCCAGCGTTTGGCCATTCAAAAACCCCCCCCTCGGCTTTTCCCGCACGTCTCGGGAAAGCTGGGAAGCATCCCGGTTTTTTTTTTTTTTTTAATTTTTTTTTCCCCTTCCTTTCCAGCCAGCGAGACAATTTGAGCCTCCGTAACCGGCTGGCTGAACCCCCCCCCTCCCCCTCTGTTTCGCTTTTTAAAAATTATTATTATTAATTTTAATTTTTATTTTTTAACAATCCGTTCCCACCCGCCATTACACCGGATTCAATAATTTTTTTGATTTTTTTTTTTTTGACTCTTCACCCCGTAACGTTTTGAAAGGAGAGAGAGAGGGAGAAAAAAAAAAAAACGGAAAAAAAAAAAAAAAAAAAAAAAAAAGCGGGGAGTAACGGGAGGGGAAGAGGGAGGGAGGGGGGGTCACTCCTCGCTTATTGATTGCGTGGATGCTGGATGTGAAAATATATTATGTCTGCCTGTGCTTGGCTCGTCAGAGACTAAGGTAAGCCGGACTCAAATAGGCTATCACTTTGTGAATGGCGGAGTATATGTCCCAATGATTTATGACCATATGACTCCAATCTCGGTTCAAGAAGAGTTCACAAGCTTTAAGCTTCCTTCCACGCAGAGCCTCTTTTGCAGCCCTCACCCACCGCCTTTTCTTATTTTTTTTTTAATTCCGCCGCCCCCACCCCCTTTTTATTTTAATTTTAATTTTTTTTTTCCCCTCCTGTCCCCGCGTTTTGGTTCTTTGTTTTATTTTTTTTTTTTTTTTTTTTTTTTCGGGGGGGAGTTGTTGGTTTGGCGTTGCGGGGAGGAGGAGGAGGAGGAGGAGGAGGAAGGGAATTTCGGGGAGCGGCCGGTTCTTTTTCCAGGCGGATCCACGGCGCCGGGCTTCGAGCTCGCCCCGAGCTCCCGACCTATTGTTGCAGGGCATGGACGGAATATTTAGGATTAACAAGGATCGGGATTAAACGCCGGGGCTAAGCCCGGCTGGCGCGGCTCGGGGAGATGGACCTGGCGAGGGGGCGGGGGAGGGGAGAGGCGCTGCTTTTCCCCGGGAACCGTCTCAGGTCGGGAATTTCGGATTTTCCAACATGGAGGGGACGCCTTTCCAGCAGAATCCTTCTGCCTCGGCTTCCTTTTATCTCTTTCCGCCTGGTTTCTATTTTTTTTTTTTTTTTCCCCCCCGGAGCATCCCCATCCTCCCCTTCCCTGCCTCACCTCTCCCTGCCTCACCTTCCCCCCTCCACAACCCCTCCCGATCCTCAATTTTCATTTGTTTTAAATTGAAATAGCCCCAAACCTTCTCCCTCCAAAGTTGCGGGCAAAGAGTTCGTGGGGAAATCGCTGCCGCCGGAAAAGTGAAACTTGGAGCGGGCTGGAGCAGCTCCCGCCCGCCTTTAATTGGAACAGGAGATCATCGAATATTTATTATTCTGCCCGGGATTTTTCTTTTTTTTTTTTTTTTTTTACCCTTTTCCTAAGCAATTCCTTGGAGTAAATAATTAGGATTGCGGCCGTCCCGGGCGAAGATAAATGAGCGGCATTTGTGAGGCGCTGAGAGATGAGGTACAAAGCGAAGCTGTGCGAGCCACGAGCGAGGCGAAGGGGGCTGTAAATTTATTTTATGGACGTTTAAAACAACAAGGACAAAAAAAAAAAAAAAAAAAAAATCCTCGCCGTTATTTTTAGCTGCTTTCTCCCGGCCCCACGAGGCTCCGGGTTGGGTTTGTTTTGCTGGGTGTATTTTTTTTTTTTTTTTTTAAATATTTTTTTATTTTGATTTTAAAGAAATCCCTGCCAGACAGGAAGGCCTCGGAGAAATTCCCACCTCTGCCCCCCCCTCGCCGGTATTTCCAGCAAACCTATTCATAATAAAGGCGCTGCTGTTCGTTAATTAATTAATTCACGGCTCGGGGAAGCGGAGGCTACTTTTTAATAAGACAAATTTATCATGGCCGGGGAGGCGGAGGAGAAAAACTCCCCGCGAGGATCGCGCCCTCCGCGCAGACAATAACGCATCTCCGAGGAAGATCCGATGCGGATTTGGGAATGCGGGAAGGATTTAATCAGGGTTTAAAAAAAAAAATTAAATAAAAAGCAGCCGAGCAGTCCTGGGCGCTCTGGGGCTGGGGTGAGGCGAAGGGAGCTTTCGTGTGACGTGACAGAAAAACAGCAGCCGGGAAAAAGGGGGGGGGAAATGTTATTTATTATCGAGCTGCGGCTTCTGTTAAAGCCCCGGCACTTGAAAATATCGCGCTGGGTTTTATCTCCGCGGGGTTTGTTTTGTTTGGTTCTCCAGGATGAAAGAGGCCCAGATAAAATGGAATATACAAGAGATACAATTAAATATACAATGGATATCAATCCCCAAACAAAGTGGCTCCTTGCGAGGTCCGGGCTGCAGAGAGGAGCTTTGGAAAAAATCCCGGTGCTGACGATTTCCCAGTATTTTTCACCCTTTTTCCAGGGTATTTCCACTCTGTCTTTGAGGAGGAGAAAGTTTCTGCTGGGAGAAAAGTGAAGGAGAAAGGAAAGAGATGGAGAAAAATAAGAAAAATATCTCAGAGAGGGAGAGAGGAGAAAAAAAGGAAAGGTTTTATTTTGTGATTTTAAGCTTCGGGATGGTTTGTGGGTTTTTTGGGTTTTTTTTTTTTAGAATTTTTCGAGGTTGGATTGAGGGAGGGAGGAACGAAAATCCAAGGGGTGAGAAGTGAGGAGCAAATGGTCTCGTGAAGTGTTTGTAGAGAGAGGGAGAAAAAAAAAAATAACAACAAGGATCAAAATCCGCCGGGTTTGGCATCAGCACCTTCCCAGTGGCAGCTCTGGGTTTGGGGTGAGAAATGCGGAACCGTGCAGGGAAAAAAGGGGAAAAAAAAAGAGATTTATTTTCTAAATCCAACCTGTGCTACCAGGGAGGGGGGGAGAGGCTCCGAGCAGGCCAGGGGAGGCACATCCTTGAATTCTTGAATTCCTGCCGCTGCTGCTCCGATCTGCTGGAAATCTTTGCCTTGAATTCCAGAGGCGCTGAGAGTTCCTGTGTAAACAACAACAAAAAAAACCAAACAAAAAAAAAAAGGAGCCAAGTGTGCCAGGACAGCGTTACCTGGAGAAAAAACACAGATTTTCGCTGTTTGCAGCCCCAAACCAAAAAAACTCGGCACAGGCCTGGTGATAAACTTTGAATTTCTGCCGGTGGAAGGATTTTGGGGGCTCCTCCGCGTGTCAGGGGCTGGTTTCAGTAGAAATAGTGAGACTTCTGTTGTTCTTGTGTTTGTGGCCAGTGATTCTCCATTCTGTGCTCTAACATCCGTGATCATTTGGGGTTTATTTGGGCCTGGGTGGTAAATTTGGGCCTGGGTTGTAAATTTGGGCCTGGGTGTGTAAATCTGGGCCTGGGTGTGTAAATGTGGGGTTTATTTGGGCCTGGGTGTGTAAATGTGAGGTTTATTTGGGCCTGGGTGTGTCAATGTGGGGTTTATTTTGTGCCTGGGTGTGTAAATGTGAGGTTTGTCTGGGCCTGGGTGTGTAAAAGTGAGGTTTATTTTGGGCCTGGGTGTGTAAATGTGAGGTTTATTTGGGCCTGGGTGTGTCAATGTGGGGTTTATTTTGTGCCTGGGTGTGTAAATGTGGGGTTTATTTGTGCCTGGGTGTGTAAATGTGTGGACAACACCCACCCTCAGGGACATACACGCGTTTCAGCGGGGGTTTTCCCCGCTCCTGGGGATAAACACGGAATAAACAAACGCACAGAGCGACAGAGCAAAACGAAGCCGGGGAGGGGGGAAACAACAACAAAAAAAAGGCGCAGCCGCCCCCAAAACCTCCTCCAACTCCGGCCCCATCTGAGGAGCCTCCGGAGGGCGAAACGCGCCGGCAGCATCTGCTCCCCCCACCCTATTCATGTCACGGGGCCTTTCAGGGCCCAAGATGGATTCCCGGGCCGGGCACTATTATTGTGTGTTTTCTCCTAACCTTTCAGGTCAGCTCCCACCAGCCAGCTGGAGCGGGGCCGTCACGTGGCCTCGGGGTGCCAATGTTCTGCCAGAGGGGTGTCAAGACCCTGGTAGCCCGGAAAACCCTCGCGGAAGATGCAGAAGGCCTCGTACTACGACAGCTCCACGCTCTTCGGGGGTTACTCCTACGGCAGCGCCGCCGCCGCCAATGGCTTCGGCTACGAGGGCGCCCAGCAGCCCTTCCAGGCCTCGTCCCACCTGGAGAACGACTTCCAGAGGTCCGCCTGCTCCCTGCAGTCCCTCGGCAGCGCCGCCGCCCAGCACGGCAAAAATAAAGAGCTCAACGGCAGCTGCATGCGGCCCGGTTTGGCCCCGGAGCCGCCGGGCTCGCCCAACGCCGGCAGCAGCGCCAACGGCGCCGCGGGCGGCGGCAACGGCCAGGCCGGCGGCGGAGGGAAGGGAGCCCCCGGAAAAGCCAATCCCGGCGCCGGCATCTCCAAGCAGATCTTCCCCTGGATGAAGGAGTCGAGGCAGAATTCCAAGCAGAAGAACGGCTCGCCCAGCGCAGGTAGCTCGCCAGGCCTCGGCGGCGCGCTCCGTCCCCCTCCTCTCCGAAACGGCGAGGGTAAAAAGTGGAAAAAAAAAAAAAGAAAAAATTATGAAAGAGGTCCAAGAATCCAAAGGGTTGGAGGAGTCGGTTTAGGGAAGGCCCAAATTCTGCTTTTCCTACCCAAAATTCCAAAGAGAGGTCCAAGAGTCCAGAGGGTTGGAGGAATCGGTTTAGGGAAAGCCCAAATTCCCGTTTTCCTGCCCAGAATTCCAAGGAGAGGAAGAAGGCGTTGCCAGGTGTGAATATTTCCCTTTACCTCTCCCATCACAAAGTCTCGGGAGTGGCGGAGTCCCCGGGCAGAGCGGTTTTGTTTGGGGGTGAAGGGATGAGGAGGAGGTCCTGGGAGGCTCCAGAGTGGATCCCAGCACCGGGCACTCGCTTCTGGTTTATTTTAACATAATAAAAATGGGAAATGCAGCCAGGGCGTTGTACCCAGCCCGGGGCGAATGCAAATATGTGGAGAATGCGCTCCCAGCTGCTCGATCCGCTGCTGAAATTCTGTTTGGTGCCTTCCCACCTCTCAGAGAGAGCAGATGCGGCAGCACATCCAACTTCCCCACAAATCCCACCCGATAAAAACCCCAAAATTCCGTTTGGACTCACCATGATCCTGACCCATCTGCCCATGTAAACTCCGCTCCACGCCCCATTAGCGCAACTTATGGCGTTCACCTCTGGAAAAGAGAGGCGCAGAGGCAAATATCGGGGTGGCACCTGTGCGCCAACCCCACCCCTCCCAACCCCGCACTAATTGGCCCCCGCGGCGGCGGCCGCCCCCCGCCCTCTGCCAAACGCTATTTTCCGGAAAATTATGCGTTGGAAATAATCGACTCCTCGATAAATGGCCCTGGAATCCTCTTCTACATGACATGATCAAATTTTCATAAAGCAGGGGCAGCTTTGGAGAACAGAACTCTTAATAAATGACACGATTATGGAGTGCAGGCTAATGCGGAGGGGCGAGGGGGCGGGGGGCGAGGATTTATTAAGAACCGACGCATTCAATTTCTGCGCCTAAGTAATTCTCTTTTATTTCATTCCGGGGGCCCCGGCAGAAACCTGCAGCAGCGGCGAGAAAAGCCCCCCGGGCTCCTCGGCCTCCAAGAGGGCGCGCACGGCCTACACCAGCGCTCAGCTGGTGGAGCTGGAGAAGGAGTTCCACTTCAACCGCTACCTGTGCCGGCCGCGGCGCGTGGAGATGGCCAACCTGCTGAACCTCAGCGAGCGCCAGATCAAGATCTGGTTCCAGAACAGGAGGATGAAGTACAAAAAGGATCAGAAATCCAAAGGCCTGGGCTCTTCCTCCGGAGGGCCTTCCCCGGCGGGCAGCCCCCCGCAGCCCATGCAGGCCTCGGCGGGCTTCCTCAACGCCCTGCACCCCTTGAGCGGCGCCTACGAGGCGCCGTCGCCGCCTTCCTTCAGCAAACCCCACCAAAACGCCTACGCCGCCGCCGGCTACCAAGCGCCCCTCAAGGCTTGCCCCGGCCAGCAGAAATACGCCGGCGGCGGCGAGTACGAGCCGCACGTCCTGCAGGCCGACGGCGCGGCCTACGGGACCCCCGGCATGCGGGGCAGCCCCGCGTACGGCGGGGGGAACTTCGTGGATTCTCTGCCCGCCCCGGGCCCGTCCCTCTACGGCCTCAACCACCTGCCGCAGCACCAGGACTACGGCGGCGCGGCGCCCGGGCAGCCCCACGGACCGTGCGAGGGCCACGCCGCCTACGCGGAGCTCTCGTCGCACCACGCCGCTTCTCAGGGCAGAATCCAAGAGGCGCCCAAGCTCACCCACCTGTGAGGGGGGGAGCTGTGGGGTCGGGGAGGGGGAAAAAAAGGGGGAAGTTCGGGTTTCAGGGAGGTTGGTGTTGGGCTTTTCGTCCCCGGGGGGTTTTGGGGGGTTTGTTAAAAGGGAGGTCAGAGCGTTCCCAGTGTTTTTGGAAGGAGGGAACCTCCTGGGTTTCAAGGCGAACGATTCTGAAACGGGGTGAGGTTTTTGGGAACCCTGCGGGGTTTAAGCGGTCGAATTTGTCGTTTCGGAGCCGCGTCTGGATCATCGCCGATAACTCCCAGATGCTGGGAAGGAGAAGAGTCCAGAGCCAGCCAAGTTTTGGGGCCTCTGCATCCACAAAACCCCAAAGAGATCCACCAGGAAGCTTCCCCCTGCTCCGAGTCCTCCTGCAGATCCACCTGCGCTTTCCTTCCCAGCCCTCCGAGGAAGGGTCGTCCTTTTCCGACAGAAAAAGGATAAATCCGATTTCCCGCCGGAAAAAGGATAAATCCGCTTTCCTCCAGGGCAGCTTCCCACTGAGCCCCCCAAAACTGCAAATATCCCCCAAAACTGCAAATATCCACACCTGCCAACGCCCGGGAGCGGCGCTGGCCCCTCCGGGCCCTGCTGCCCCTCTCCAAAACAACAACACGAAAAAACGAAAGAAATGGGGGTGGAAGAGGCCCAAGTACCACCAAGGGCTGAGGGAATTTTCTGGGAACGCCTCAATTCCCCCTTTTTTCCCCCCACCCAAAACCCCAAAGAGAGGAAGAAAGAGTTGACAGGTCTGAATATTTCCCTTCCTTCGCCTCTGCTGAGGCCAAGGCTCGATTTCTCCGTTTGAGGGGGGTTTTTTTGGGGGGTGTTTTTTTTTTGCTTTTAGGGTTCAAGAGCAGAGAAAAGCAATCGGAGAAGTCCTGAGCTTCTTTCCTCCTCTCCTCTTGAGCTTACGTGAAAACAGGGTATATTTGAACAGAGGGAATGTCCTCCCACGGAAGCAGAAGCCACCGGATCCCTGGGATTTGCTGATGCTTTCCTGCCTGGACATCTTTGTTGCACTTAGAGTTTACATATAATGGGTATTAAAAAAAAAAAAAAAAAAATTAAAAAAAACCAAGAAAAACAAAAACAACTTTGAAGGGCTCTCAGCTCCGTCGAGGCGCCCTTCAGTTAGGTGTGTGTTCTGGTGAACATTCATATATATTTATTGGTTATAGCCAGTTGAAAATATTTTCTTTTTTTTTTTTTTTTACTTCCTTTTTTTTATTATTTATCCCCCCCGAGACGATGTATTTATATGAGGGGAAAAACACACGAGAACAAAAAAATCCCCAACGGGAATAAGAATCAAACGGTGCTTTTTTAGTATTTCCTTCCCAAAAAGAAAAACAAAAAAAAAAAAGGCAAAAAAAAAAAATCAGAAAAAAAGTTTAAAAAATAATAATAAAAAAAAAGAGGACGTTGTGTTCCCCTTGTCATTGTACCACGAGCTTAATTTTAGTTATTGTAATTTAGGGAGAAGCAGTAGTTTTATGTTACCTTGGTACTTATGAATAATGTAATTAGTTCTACTGGAGGCATGAGAGCAGAACCAGGCTGTAATTGTTTAGTCCTGAATTAGAAGAATTTAATAGCGAATCCCTCCCCTCCCGCCCCTCCTCTGCGGAGCTCTTCCTTTGTTCTTACAGTAGAGTTCTTTTCTTTCCTCTCCTCAAGGGTTGTCTGGTGAACAATTCCTGAATAAACTTTCTGTTACCGACCCCGTCTTGTCCTGGCCGTCGGATTTGGAGGTGGAAAAATGAAAATAAAAATAAAAGTAGTGAGGGTCTGAGGGGGAAAACAACAAAAAAAACAACAAAACGGCCCAAGGAAGGGGAGATGGGAAGCAAGGAGAGGGATGGAGAGCGGCGTCCCCGGTTTGGGGTGAAATCCTGGGAATTCGGGCGCCCACAAAGAGGGGTCACGTGGTGCCGGGGCCAGGCTGCCATTGGAGAGGGAATGAAAACAAAGGAAAAGGGATTAATCACACACTCACACACAAAATAAAATAAAAACAAGGAGAGAGGGGGGGGGGAAAAAAAAAAAAAAGAGAAGAAAATGTAAAATGTAAAAATGGCCCAGAGTTCCCATCCGGGGCCTTGGGAAGGGAAGAGGAATGGAATCGATAATTCCTCTCTTGTTTAATTGCAAATTAAATAATTGAATTACGGCTAAAATAATTGAGTGATGGCTAAAATAATGGGATTGTCCCTAAAACGCGAGTGCGTGGCGCACACGTGCGCTCCAAGGCCCACCCGCGCCTCCCCGGGCTTCCCAAATTTCCCTTGGAAGAGGGAAAAAAAAAGGCCCCGGGAAAAGGCAAAAGCGCAAAAGGGAGAACAACCCTGGGCCGGCAGCGAAGGCAGAGGGGAGAACGCCGTGAAAAATCTGGGTTTTATGCTCTAAAGGCCTAAGAAAACTTGAATTAAAGCAGAGAGGGGCAATAAAAGTTTTATGGTGCTGGGAAGGGGCTGGTCAGGCCGGGAACGCCGGGGATGAGGAGGAGGAGGAGGAGGAAGAGGAGGGGAAGGTTCCCTCCGGAGGGGAGGAGAGGGCGATTTTGGATTCCCATTGCAGCCGCGAGGAAAGGCTGGAAAAGCTGGAAAAGGTACCCAAAAAAAGGAGAAAAAAAAATAAAAAGGGGAGGGTGGGTGCTGCAGAAACAGCGCGTGGGGTTTGTGGTTTGTACTTTATGTGTTTTATGTGTTTTATGTGACTTCTATATTGTATATTTTATATATAATGTATAACACGTATTATATTATACATGATACACAATATATAATGCATTTTATATATTATGTATGATGTATTACATACATTGTGTATTATGTGTTGTACATTATATATAATATTATATATTATATCTATATACTACCTATTATATAAAATATATTATCTATTATATAGATAATATATTATATTTAGTATTTTATTGCCTATATCCTATATTTTCTATAATATTATTAATATTTTATATCCCATATTTTCTATTTTATATTTTACACCCTAGGCCCTACATTTTAATATAACAGATTTTATACATCACCTTTTTTTTTTTAATATTTTTGACATTTTACATCTCATTCATTTTTATCCACCTGTGCCCGCAGCCAAGATAAAACCCGGAGGGGATTAAAAAAAATAAAATTCTCTGGTGGAGAAAACCTCGCACGAGAAACGACGCCGAGCTCCGATCCCTCCTCGTGAGCCGAGGTTAATAACTGGAGCCGTGGAGCACGGGGTTACAATTTAATATAAATAATAAATAATAAATAATAAATAATAAATAATAAATAATAAATAATAAATAATAAATAATAAATAATAAATAATAAATAATGGGGTCCCTGCCCTGGCTCCTGGCCCCCCCACGCAAGGAAGAATCTCCCAGCCAGGAATATTTCTAATTATTTCAATTGTTTCTAATTCAGAGGCTGGAAACCGCGCAGGGCTGGGCCGGGATCAGCTCCCAGATTTTTTATTTATTTTTTTTTTCCACACCCCCCCCCCGGCGCCATGTTGTGCCAGGGATTCCCAGGAAATGGTTAAAATCCAGGGGAAAAAAAAAAATAAATAAAAAGGAGCCAATTCCGGGGCGCCGGCTCCGCTTCCTGGCTGCTCCCACAGAGATTTTTTGCCTTTTTCTGTCCTTCAGAAACCCCGGGAATTTATCCCAGGGATGCGATGCCTTTCCCCTGGAGCTGGGAGAAATTTTTTCCCCCTTTGTGCCTCCCTGCGATGCGTGGGGGAAAAGAAAATATAATAATTAAAAAAATCCCAATTTCCCCAAGAGGTTTTGTTCCCCTTTTTTTTTTTTCTTTTTCCTCTCTTTATTTCCCCCCCCCTTCTTTCCATTTTTCCCTTCTTTTCATTCCCCCCTTATTTTTATTTTCCTTTGCCGCTCGGAGCGCGAGCAAGAAGCAGGGGCAGCTCTTGGGAAGGGTTTTGCATCCCAAATTCCTCCTCTCCATCCCAGCTCCTCCATCCCTCAGGAAGGAGGAATTGGCAACCCCAGACAAAGCCCCGAACATCCGCCTTAAACCGGCCAGCAACCATCAGAAACCCAATTATTCTCTTTCTCACCATCGATTCTGAAGAGATTAAACTTTGAGATATATATATATATATATATAATTTTTTTTTTTTTAAATTATTTTATTTTTTATTTTTTTCCCCCGGTGGTTTTGATAAGCGAATTCACAGAACACCCAGGGAAATTTTGTTCTGCGCCGGGCGTTTTTTTAATTATTGTAATTATTCCCTTTTCCCGCCTCGCTAAATGAGCTCTGGATTTATTCCGCGGCCCTCCCGAGCCCTCCCCACCCACGCAGATGCTTGAAGCGACAAAAGTTTCCAGGCTTCTCCCTGCGGGAGCGGAGCCTCGGGATCCCACCCGGCAGCGCAGCGGAGACCTGGAGCCCCAGAACTCCCCTTTCCCGCCCCCTCCGCGGAAAAAAAAATATTAATTTTTAATTTCTGTCCCCTCCGCCAAACTTGGAGTTTCTACCCTTGAAACCCGCGGGTTGAAGTTTATAAATCTTCAAAGGTTTTTTTTAAAAAAAAGAACCCGCCTCGGTGGCCAAAGCTGAATTTCGAGTCAGGGCCGAGCTGTCAGAGGCCTTTGGAGGAAAAGATTGATGGTTTCTCTCTTCTTCTCGGGTTGTGTGGACCCGGGGCTCTAAAGAGGGGAAAGAAAAGGCGGGGCGGGGGAGGGAAAAAAACCCAAAAATCTTGGGAAACGACTTTTTCATTTTATTTATTTATTTTGTAAACTCTGGAAGTGGCGCTGCTTGGTGGAGATGGGAAAAAAAAAAAAAAGGATGGGAAGGGAGAAATGCGATTTCAAAGATATCCGCGGTGACCTTAAAAAGTGTTTTGGCCTTTACGGAAAGTGCAGAGCGCCCGTCAAGCCCGGCTTGGGAAGGAGAAGGATTAGGCTGCTCTCTAAAAGTAATTTAAGCCGGGAAATGGGGACGGTTTAACTAAACTTGACTTAAAGGCTCGCTTGGGCTTCCTGAGCGCTCACACCCAGGCTTAAAGACAAACCCCAGGGAAATCCGAGCTGAGAAAAACGGGAGAGGTGGGAACAGGAGCCGGGATCCGGCTGGGAACGGCCGGGAGGGAGGCGGGGGAGAAATTCCCATTTTCCCACGGCTGGGAAGAGCTGGGAAACTCGGCTGGAGGCACCGGGACGGGAAAGGGATGGGAATGGGCAGGGAATGGGCAGGGAATGGGAATGGGGCAGGGAAAGGGTTGGGAATGGACAGGAAATGGACAGGGAATGGGAAAGGACAGGGAAAGGGTTGGGAATGAGCAGGGAATAGACAGGGAATGGGACAGGGAAAGGGAATGGACAGGGAATGGGATGGGAAAGGGAAAGAGCCGGGAAAGGGCAGGGAATGGGACAGGGAATGGGCTGGGAATGGACCGGAAAAGGGCTGGGAATGGACAGGGAATGGGAAAGGGCAGGGAAAGGGTTGGGAATGAGCAGGGAATAGACAGGGAATGGGACAGGGAAAGGGAATGGGGCTGGGAATGGACAGGGAATGGGCTGGGAAAGCGGGAGAGGGAACATTGGGAAGGGACAGGGACCACCAGGCAGGACAAGGAACTCCAGGAAGGATGGGGAACATCGGGCAGGACAGGCCGGGAAAGAGGCACGGGATGGGACAGGGAGAGGCAGGGACGGGAAAAAAAACACCGGGAAAAAAACACCGGGAACATCGGGAGAGACGGGGCAGGAGAGGGAGAGAGGGAGGGAGGGAGGGAGGGAGGGAGGGAGGAAGGAAGGAAGGAAGGAAGGAAGGAAGGAAGGAAGGAAGGAAGGGAAGCAGGAAGGGAAGGAAGGAAGAAGGAGGAAGGAAGGAAGGAAACGGAAGGAAGAGGAAGGTAAGGCAAGGAAGGAAGGAAGGAAGGAAGGAAGGAAGGAGGAAGGAAGGAAGGAAGGAAGGAAGGAAGGAAGGATGGACAGGACAGGACAGGACAGACAGGACAGACAGCATCTCCCTGCCGGCACCCAGAGCCAAGGGCGGATGTTGATTCCGGAGAGCTGCTGGGTGTTCTCCCTCCCTCTCTCTCTCTCGCCTTTTTTTTTTTTTTTAATTTTTTTTTTTTTTTAATCAATTAAAGAAAATAATGTTTTCTGTTTGCCGCCAGGCCCCGCCCGCCATTGGCCGCCGCCGCCCACGTGACGAGGAATTGGCCGCGATTTCGCCTCGAGTTCAGCAGAGCTCGGTCCGGTCCCTCCGCCGCTTTTATCAGCAATATAACAATTATTAAAAAGCCCGAGGACCGTCATCATCCCCGCCATCAAAAACCCGGGCCCTCAGATCCCGCTCCCCCTCCTCCTCCTCCTCCTCCTCCTCCTCCTCCTCCCTCTCCCCCGCCTCCCTCCCGCTTTTTAAACCCCTGGAAAAGCCATGAATTTTGAATTTGAGAGGGAGATCGGGTTTATAAATAGCCAGCCTTCGCTCGCTGAGTGCCTGACGTCTCTGCCCGCTGTCCTGGAGACATTTCAAACTTCATCAATCAAGGACTCGACGTTAATTCCTCCTCCTTTCGAGCAAAGCCTCCTCCAAAGCCTGAATCCCTGTTGCGGCAGCCGGGAGAGACCGAGGAGCCAGAAAAGAGAATCCCATGGCTCGCTCCAGCCGCGGCCCCCGGCAGCGGAATTCCCTTGGATGAAGGAGAAGAAATCGGCCAAGAAACCCACCCAGGCCCCCGGCTCCTCTTCGTCCCCGCCGTCATCATCCTCGCTGCCGCTGCCCTCCGCAGGATCCCCCGCAGGTCGGTATCGCTGGGACGGGGGAGAGGATCCCCCCCCCCAAAATACCCCAAAATACCAAATTCTCCTCTCCTCGCCCCAAAACCTCCTCCCCCCGTGCCCGGAGAGCACCCCCCGGGATTCTGTCACGCGTGGATTCACGGAGCGATGTCCCCAGCGCGGGGGGTTCTGCCGCCTCCTCCCTGCCCCGGCAATTAAAAAACCAAAAAAACCAAAATTGCTGCAACTTCCCCCAAATCCGGCAGCGAGAGGGGCAGGGGGGAGCCGGGGCGGGGTTCGCAGCTCCCTCTGTGCGGGTTTCTGTGCCGGCGCTGCGGGTTTTTACTGCCTGCGGGACAAAGGGGAAAAGAAAATAATAATAAAGATAAAATAAAATAAGATAAAATAAAAGGAAAGGAAATAAAAGGAAATAAAAGGAAATAAAAGGAAAAAAGCAAAGACAACAAAACCCCCAAAGGAGCGCGGAGCGCGGGGAAGGTGGGGAGCCCCACAAAATGAAATTATCGCCCCCCCGAACCCAGCCGAGCCCCCCAGGAAAAGGAGCGGCCTCTGCCAGGCGCTGCCGGGCCAGGGAGCCTCCTTCCCTCGGGATAAAGCGGAGGAACAATCCCCGGATCTCGGTGGCACGGCTCAGGTAAAGCCGGGCAGGGCAAGGGCGGAGCTCATTGGCCGGGGGATAAAAACCTGGAATAATGAAATCAAAGCACCGGGCAAAGGGGAAAATAAAATAAAATAAAATGAAATAAGGAAGGGTTTGAAATTCCCTTTATCCACCAGAGCGGCGGAGAGGGGAGGGCTCCAGAGGGAGAGGCCAGGGAGCAAAATCCCTTCTCCTCTCGAGGAGGCCAAAGCCATTCCCAATCCTCCTCCAGAGCGGGAGGAGTAAAATTAAACAATTTCCCTCCTCGGAGCGGCTCCCCCCGGCCCGTCCGAGCGAGGGGACCCCTCCGAGCGCTGGGCGACGATCTATTTCTATTTCTATTTCTATTTCTATTTCTATTTCTATTTCTATTTCTATTTCTATTTCTATTTCTATTTCTATTTCTATTTTTTTTTTATTATTTCCGTTGCCGTCTCAGAGCCGCCGGGGCCGGCGGACGGCGGCGGCGGCTCCAGGAGGCTCCGCACCGCTTACACCAACGCGCAGCTGCTGGAGCTGGAGAAGGAATTCCACTTCAACAAATACCTGTGCCGGCCGCGGCGCGTGGAGATCGCGGCGCTGCTGGACCTGACGGAGCGGCAGGTGAAGGTGTGGTTCCAGAACCGCCGCATGAAGCACAAGCGGCAGACGCAGCACAAGGAGCCCGCGGACGGGGAGCTGCCGCTGCCCGGCGCGGAGGAGGGGAGCGACCCCGAGGGCAGCCCCGGCCTGGGGACAGCGGGGACAAATCCAGGGCTGGGGACAGAGGGGACAATTCCCGGGCTGGGGACAATTCCCAGCCTGGGAACAGCCCGGGAACCCCGAGGGACAGCGGGGACAAATCCCGGCCCGGGGACAGCTCGGGAATCCCAAGGGACAGAGGGGACAATTCCTGGCCTGGGGACAGCCCCGGAGCCCCGAGGGACAGCGGGGAGAATTCCCAGCCTGGGGACATCTCAGGAACCCCGAGGGACAGAGGGGACAATTCCTGGCCTGGGGACAGCTCGGGAATCCCAAGGGACAGCGGGGACCATTCCCGGCCTGGGGACAGCGGGGACAATTCCCGGCCCGGGGACAGCCGGGAGCAGCGCGGGGCAGCCCCGGGTCGCCACGGGCTCGGGCCGCGGGTCCCCGGCGCTGCCGGAGCTGGGGCTGCTGCCGTGCCTGGAGCTGCCCCAGGGGTTTTCCCCCGGCTCCCTGCAGAGCCCCCTGCGCCTCTCCGAGGAGGAGCTGGAGCTCTTCACCAGCGCGCTCTGCACCATCGACCTGCAGCACCTGGGCTTCCAGTAGCGGGCTCCTCCCGCTCCCAGCCCGGCCCGGCCGCTGCCAGCGCCCCAAAAGCCGCCCTAAAGCAAAGGAGAGCCCCAAAATCGGCCCTAAAAGAACGGGAAACCTCTGAAATCTGCCCTAAAACAAGGGCTCCCAACCCAAAATCTGCCCGGAAAGAGGGGGACTCACCCCAAAATCTGCCATAAAGGAAGGAGGAACCCCCAAAATCTGCCCTGAATTAAGGGGACTCCCCCCCCCCCGCCTTCCATCCCAGCCAGAGGTTTAGGGCCGCCAGCCCCAGCCCGGCCACTGCCAGCGCCCCAAAATCGGCCCTAAAAGCAGGGAAAACCCCCAAAATCTGCCCCGAGAGAAGGGGAACCCCCAAATCATCCTGGAGCCATTTCCCGTTCAGTCTCCTCCTCCCACTTCCGTTTCAAAGCTCTCCCGATTTTTATCCCAGAATGTGAAGGAGCGGCCCCAGTTCTGCTGAATCGCAGGAGTTTATTGAGTTTTATTTATTTTTTCCCCCCCCCATTATTTATTTCCGGTGGTTCTCACGCACGGCGGGGATGTCAGCCCCCGAGAGAGGGAAAAAAAAAATTTAAAAATTTTGTAATTCCCTCCCCAGCGACTTTCTCAGGAATCAGAACGAGACTTTTAGATTTTGTAATAAAATTCAGTTAAAATAATAATAATTAAAAAAAATCAGAGGAAATTTCCTTCCTCTTTTTACCTTTTAGACGTAGATTATTTATTCAAATCCTTTCATAGCAAAGGGCAAATTATTTATTGCATATTATTTTCATAGAGTAAATAAACGTCTTTATAAAACAGACAAACGCGTGCTTGCTGCGGATTTCATTCCAAAAACTCGATTTTTTGTTGGTTTGTTTGTTTGTTTTCCCCCATAAATCATTCGCTTTTCCCTGCTTCGTAATGAGCTTTAGAAATCTCCTCCTGTGCCCCGAGAGGAGACAAAAGAAATCGCTCCCAGCCAACATTTCCAGAGGCTCCGGGAAATGTTTCCTTCCTTCGCTTCTGGTTTAATTTTTTTTTTTTTTTTTTCCTTCTCGAGCTTGGTGTTGGTCTATCTATCTATTTATTTATTTTTGTGTTAAATCAAAAAGGCGAGTTTGGTTGGGGTTTTTTTCCCCCCCCCCAATTTTAATATTTGCCGTTCTATTTCTCTGACGGGCAAAAACAAAACAAACCCCAAAACCCCCCCAAACATCCCAAAAACGAAACAAGCCCAAACAAAAACCCAGAAAAACCCCAAGAAAGGGAATAAAGGGATGGGAAAACCCCACACAAAGGCAGCGCCGGGGCCGCGCGGAGCCCACGCCAACTCCCGGCCTCCCACATCCCGCCCTTCATCCCCATCCTCCTCCTCCTCCTCTTTTCTCCGGCAGCTCAGAACCCACCGCGGCTCGAAACCTCACGAGCTGCAAAAAAAAATGAGGGGGAAAAAAAGAGAAGGATTTGGAGCTAAAGCTCAAAAAAAAACCCCCAAACCCAACCCAAAAAAACCCGGCGGGGAGGGCGTTTGGGCGAGCAGATAAAGCCGAGAGGAGAAGGAGGGGTAAGAGCTGCTGGGCCTTTTCCTATTCCTCCTCTCTCCCTTTTTTATTTCCCTTCTCTCCCTTTCTATTCCCAAAACCGCCGGGATGCTCCAGCTCCTTCCAGGGTTTCTGCCCAATCTGGCGATTTTCACCCCAAAACTGGCCCGGGGAGGGTTCTGGGGGGAAGTTTCTGCGGGGCCGCCCCAAATAAATCACCCGGTTCATTCCCTGGGGATTCCCGGATTCTGGGAGGCGTCCAGGAGGGATTTGAGCCAAAGGGAGGCGGGAAATGTGGGGAGGGGGCTCGGGGGGGACCCTTAAAAAAAACCCCAAACCCTTCCGCAGCCCCCTTTTTGTGTTTTAATTAGAAATAAAATCTCCAGCAAAGGCCAGGCCTCCCGTTCTGCTCCTGCCACCTTTGGGGTGCCGCCCCACGGAATTTTTGGGGTTGAATGTGGTGTTTTCGGTGCCTGGGTGGGGTCAGCCCCGCTCTCCGGGGAAGGGTTCGAGCGCGGGGAAAGTTCCGATCTCTTATTTGGGGCTAAAGGCGGCGGGGCCGGGCCTGGGTTGGAGCTCCGGGCCGGGAACGAGCAATGATAATAATTAAAAATAAATAAATGAAAGTGAAATGAAGGCCGCGAAGCCTGGAGGGATGTTTTTGGAGATCGCTGCGGAGGATCTCTCTCTAACAAAGAGGAGGAGGAGTTGGTTTCATTCCACCGCCACCTTTTTTACTCCAAACCCTCTTTTCCCCCGCAGCCACCTCCCCAGGCTCTTTTTTTTTTTTTCCCACCAGGAACCAGGCGGCGATTCCAAAACCTCGCTCCGGGAGGAGGAAACTCCGGGGGGTTTCACCCGCACTAAATGTTCACGGCGGCGCCTCCAAAGCCTTCGGCGGAGTTCTGCTCCTCATCCTCGCCCGGGAGCCTCGGGCGCCCCCCGCTCCGGGGGAAGCGGAGCTCCCAGGAAAAGGCCATTCCTTATTTTGGGAGTTGATTTCAAACCCCCCGGCCGCTGGGAAGGCGCTGCTCTATCAAAGCGCCATTTGTTCCAGGGTTCCTCCTCCTCCGTCCTCCTCCTCCTCCTCCTCCTCCTCCTCCTCCTCCTCCTCGTCCTCCTCCTCCTCCTCCTCCTCCTCCTCCTCCTCCTCCTCCTGCCCGCCCTGGGTTTGGGCTCCGCGCATCCTTTTGGCCTCCGCGGGGACGGCGCCTCCTTTATCCGGCCTAAAAATGAGGGAAAATATCCCGAACCCGGCGGATTTCCGCATTTACACGCCCTTCAGCTTTAAAAATGAGGGAAAACATCCCGAACCCGGCGGATTTCCACACCGACACGCCCTTTTCCCGTGGGGAAGGGAGGAGGGGAAGGGCGAGGCCGAGGGAGGCGGCAGGAGAGACCCCCCTGGGAAAGGGGTGGGAAAGGGATGCGAAAGGGATGGGAAAGGGATGGGAAAGGGACGGGAAAGGGACGGGAAAGGGATGGGAAAGGGATGGGAAAGGGACGGGAAAGGGATGGGAAAGGGGTCCCAGACCCCCCAAATCGAACCCAAATCAACACAAATCCCTGACGAGGAGCAGTGAAAGGGGTCTCAGATCCCCCCCAATCGAACCCGAATCGACACAAATCCGTGACGGGAGGCAGTAAAAGGGGTCCCAGACCCTCCGAAATCGAACCCGAATCGACACAAATCCCTGACGAGGAGCAGTAAAAGGGGTCCCAGACCCTCCGAAATCGAACCCGAATCGACACAAATCCCTGACGAGGAGCAGTGAAAGTGGTCCCACACCCCCGAAATCGAACCCGAATTGACACAAATCCCTGACGAGGAGCAGTGAAAGGGGTCCCAGACCCCCCAAATCGAACCCGAATCGACACCGAGCCCCGGCCGGGGCCCCCAGTGACCCCCCGAGCCCCCGGCCAGATCAATTCTCCACCCACGGAAAAGCCGCTTAATAACAGCGGCGAGCTCTGCCGCCGTTACCCGCGCTAGCAGCGGGCCCCCTCGTTATTTGTCCTAATTAGCAGGACTGGAACGTCGGGAGGAGAGGAGCGGGGCGGCATTCAATAAAATCGGAATTATCGAGCGGCCGCGGGGCTCCGCCGGCAGCTCGGCCGTCCTTTACCTCCCTGGAAACGCCGAGCGAAGGGCGGGCGGGCGTTTATGAACGAGAATTAAGCGAATTAAGCAGATCGCTGGCTGAAGCCGGGCCCGAGCGAAGGAACGAGCGGCTCCCGCACGCGTCCGCGGCGCTGCGGGGGAAATGTTTTATTTTGTGCTGCCCCCGGAGCGGGGATGAGCTCCAGGAGAGCTCCCGGAGGGGCCGGAGCCGAGATCCCGGCGGGAGAAGCCGGGAGGGGTGAGGGGGAGGCCGGGAGCTGGCTCCTCCCGGGAATTGTCCCTGGTTTTGGGGGGATTTTCCCTCTGCCCCCGCAGCGGCTCCCGGTTTTTCCTCCTCCTGGAGCGGCTCCGGCGGCAAAGGGAGGAGCTGGCGGAGCAAACCCGGCCCTGGGTTTGTTTGTTTGTTTGTTTGTTTGTTTGTTTGTTTGTTTGTCCCGCCGGGGGATGGAAACGGAGAGGGGAGAGGGAAAAGGGAAAAGGGAAGAGGGAAAAGGGAAAAGGGAAAAGGGAAAAGGGAAAAGGGGAAAGGGAAAAGGGAAGAGGGGAAAGGGAAGAGGGGAAAAGGGAAGAGGGGAAAGGGAAAAGGGAAAAGGGGGAAAAGGGAAAGGGGAACCGGGAAAGGGAAAAAGGGAAAAGGGAAAAGGGAAAAGGGGAAAGGGAAAAGGGGAAAGGGAAAAGGGAAGAGGGAAAAGGGAAGAGGGAAAAGGGAAGAGGGGAAAGGGAAAAGGGAAGAGGGAAGAGGGAAGAGGGAAGGGGGAAGGGGGAAGAGGGAAGGAGCTCCCGGCCCGGCCCGGCCCGGCCCGGCCCACTGGGTCCGGTTCTGCTCGCCCGAGCATCCCGAGCATCGGGAATTCCGAGCTGCCCGCGCCGCCGGATGAAGGAGGAGGCGTTAACTGATCAATGGATGCTCCTGTGGGAGCCAGGGAAGGGTGAGGAGCGGGCGGAGCTGGGCCTGGATTCGGGACCTGCGGGAATCCCGGGGGATTTGGGACCCCTGGATGGATTCGGGGTCTGCGGGAATCCAGAGGGATCCGGGATCTGAATGAATTCCAATGGATTTGGGGATCTGAGGGAGTCCCGAGGGATTTGGGATCTGGGGGAATCCCGAGGGATCCGGGATCTGAATGAATTCCAACGGATTTGGGGATCTGCGGGAATCCCGGGGGATTTGGGACCCCTGGATGGATTCCGGGTCTGAGAGAATCCAGAGGGATCCGGGATCTGAATGAATTCCAATGGATTTTGGGATCTGAGGGAATCCCGAGGGATTCGGGACCCCCCAGACCCCTGCCCGAGGTCCAGGCCCCTCCTCCCCGCTCTCTCGCAGTAATAAATATGCAAATGAACCCAATTAATGAGACGAGGCGAGTTCCAGCCTGGCTCCAGCCCATGGGAAAGGCCGCTGGGATTCCCAGGGGAGCAGCGCGGGATTCCCCAGGCCAGCAGAGCAGGATTTCCTAAATCCCTAAAAATTCCTAATCCCTAAAATCATTCAATTTTATCTGAATTATCTGGTTTTCCCTCCTCCTTCCCCCCCCATTTTATCTGAATTATGGTTTCCCCCTTTTCCCCCATTTTATCTGAATTATCTGGGGGCTTTTGGAAAGGTTTCCCCTACACAACTTCACATTTTTCTCCATTTCCCGATACTTATTATTATTATTATTATTATTATTATTATTATTATTATTTATTTTTAAGTTCTCCTTTCAAAATTCCCTCCTCCAAATCCCAGGCGGGACCATGAATTCCTTTTGGAGATTCCCGAGTCCCCCGCTCCCGATAAATCACCCGGCCTGGTGACATTTCTGACACCGACTCTCTCTGCTGGGAGCGCCAAAAAAGTTATATTTAACTTCAAAAAAAGTTATATTTAACCCCAAAAAAGTTATATTTAACCCCAAAAAAGTTATATTTAACCCCCCAAAAAGTTATATTTACCCCCCAAACAGTTATATTTAACCCCCAAAATGTTACCTTTGACTTCAAAAAAGTTACATTTAACCCCAGAAGGGAGCCTCTGAGGACTCTCCGAGCCTTTGGAAACGCTTCCCTGCACAAAAACCTTCCCCGAAGTGAAAAACACAGAATTCAAACCGAGATTTCAAACCGGGATTTCAAACCAAGGCCCCAGAATCAAGATTTAAAATAGTTCTAAAATCAAGATTTCAAATCGAGACTTGAAACAAAGGACTCAAAACGCGGACGATTCCTCAGGCCTGGAGCCGGAGCCGGGGGTTCTCCCCCAGGGCTTCCCAAAACTGCCCCACGAGCCCTCATTTTGGGGCAGAAAATGGGATTTTGGGGGAGCCGGAGCATCCTGGGAGCCCCGGGAAGGGTTGGGAACGGGGCCCTTCCTCCATCCCAGAAAAAAAAGATTAAAAAATTAATCAAAAATCGATTTTCCCCCAATCCCGCGGTGATTCCAGCCCTCAACCCCTCCTCGCTCCATCTCCAGCCCCGCCAGGCGCCACCTGACCACGGAGGGACCCCAAAAATTCCCTTCCCGGGGGGATTCCGGGGAATCCATCCCCCAAAATTCCACATCCCCGCCTGGCCGCCCCCAGCCCCGATCTCGGGCAGGATTCGGCAGAATTCGAGCGATTCCGGCTCAAACTTTGTCCCATCCAACCTTTCCATCCACAAAAAACAAAACAAAACAAAACAAACCAAAACAAAAAAAGTGTTTCAACCTCAGCGCGAGTTTAGGCTTCGCTGAGAGGAAAAGTTTCTCCCCCACCAACTCGGGATCAGCGATTTTCCCCGATTTTAAGGACTCAAAAACCGCCGGAGAAGGCGAAAGGATGGGCTCGGGGCAGGGATGAACCCCCAGCCTCTCCTTTCTCCTTTTTTTGTTGTTTTTCGGCCATAAATCATCCCCGCGTTCGGACGGCCCGCGTCCACTCCAACACGAACAGCGAAATAGAAAAGGGATCGAATTGGGAAAATCGATTTTTTTCTCTCGGCGGGGGAGTGACGGGAGAGGGGCTCCGGATCCCCGTGACGGGAGAGGGGCTCGGGATCCCCGTGACGGGAGAGGGGCTCGGGATCCCCGTGATGGGAGAGCGGCTCGGGATCCCCGTGACGGGAAAGGGGCTCGGGATCCCCGTGATGGGAAAGGGGCTCGGGATCCCCGTGATGGGAGAGCGGCTCCGGATCCCCGCGCTGAGCGAAGGAGGAGGCAGAAAGTTTTGGAGAACCTGAATTTTTTTTCCCCTTGGAGCCCCTCAGAGCCGGAATAAATGAACAAATTGGCCCGCGAGTGGGAAATTTTATTATTTTTAGTTTAGGAGCTGCCTAAACCCGATTTTCCTGGGCGGGGAAGGGGATTGAAGCAGGGGGAGATTCTGAGGCCGGCGCTGCCCGGGCTGAATCTTCTCACCAAATGTTCCCCCCTAAAAAACCACGCGTTGCATCAGCGAAAAGGGTTTTTCCTTTCGCCTTTCAGGGTGAACTTTTGGCCCGGGCTGGAGGAGGCAGGGAGCGGTCGCGGAGCCCTCCCGGTCCTCCCGGGAGCGTGGCCGGGCAGTAAATATCCTGACAAGTAACAAATGGCTGTGGGCGTCCGATTGCTGGGTGCTCTTGTCTCCCTCCTCGGAACAAGTAAATAAATGTTGCCCACCTATGTTCCTATTCTCTGGGCTGGAGGCAGGCTCTGCCCTCCTCCTCCTCCTCCTCCTCCTCCTCCTCCTCCTCCTCCGCCTGCTGGAGCCGAGATCGCCCCGGCAAAGCCGAGCTCAGCGCCCCGGGGCCGCTCAGAGCCCCCAAATCCCGGTTTTTAGCGGGGAAGGATGGGGACGGTCCCCAGGTGCACTCGGGGACCGGTGTCAGTTCCCAGCCCGAAATTGCCAGGCCGGGCACGGCTCCAACAAAAGCCGTTCTGTCCCCGATAACTTTATTTGGCCTCCTCATTAGAATATTGATCTAATTACTGCGCTTTTACCCGCGGACGCAAAGTCTGTGCGGGAGAAACGAGAGCGAAAATGGAGCTGGAGCTGTTTTGGTTTTTTTTTTTTTAAATCTCGGGAGATTTTAGCGGGTTCCTCATCCCGGAAAAGGCCAAAACCGCTCTGTCGGGAAAAGTTTCCAAAGGAATAAAAGAGCGTCCTTTTGTGTCTCCGCTCACACCTCCCCATCCCCGCGCCCTCCTTTCTTCTTTTTCTCACACCGCTCCGGCATCGGGGGAAAAAAACCTTTTTAAAGTCCCGAGCCCGGCCTGAAATCGGCTCCTCGCATAACTCGGGGGCCTTTTTAGCACTTTAAACACTCGCGGGTCATCCCGATGCTTCCCCCCCCGGCCCGCGCCCCACCTCGCCCCTCTCTTCCAAAGCCCTTTGAGGGGGAGATCTTGACGCGGCCGTGTTGTTTATCAGATGGATGGGCCGCGTTTGATTGAAGCCCCTTTGTCACGCAGATGCCAGCCCCTTGATGGATGAGCCCCGGAGCCGGGCACCGACTTCGGGAGCCCCGGAGCGCTCATTGGGCCCGGCCCGCTCCGCCCGCGGGGTCCCCCCGAGAGCCGCGGGGTTCGCGGCCGCGCCCGGAAGTTTCCCAGCTTTTGACAGACGGACCAAAGGTTGGAGGGCAGGCGGCGACCCCCCCCCAAAAAAACCCCAAACCACAGCCCCCACAGCCCCCACAGCCCGGGGTGTGAGGACCCTCCTCCGTCGGTGGCCGATGGACAACACCGGCATGGGCTCCTTCCTGGAGCTGGCGGTTTGTAACCGCGGCGCCTTCCACGGCTCCGAGCCCCGCTTCGCCCCGTGCTCCGGCGGCCCCGCCGGGGACAGCGCCTTCGGGCCGCCGGCCGCGCTGGGGCATCTCCCGCCGCAGAGCTTCCACCCTCCTTCCTCCTCCTCCTCCTCCTCGTCCTCCTCGCGTTTCTCCAGCCCCGGCTACCCGAGCCCGGCGGGCTACCGGAGCCCGGCGGGCTACCAGCCCCTCTGCCTGGGCCAGCAGGACGCGGACGGGCCCTTCTTCCAGGCGCCCGGGTTCCCCTCGGGAGCGGCCCCGCTGGCCCAGGGCTACTCGCAGCCGCCGCCCGCCTTCGGGCAGGAGCAGCCGGGCTACCTGCCCGGCCTCTACGGTGGCCACCAGGAGCAGGAGCCGCCGGGGCTCCCCGAGCCGTGCCCCGAGGCCGCGGCCGCGCAGACCTTCGAGTGGATGCGGGTGAAGAGGAACCCGCCCCGGACTGGTGAGTTTGGGGTGCTGGGGGCGGCCCCGGGGAGATGGGGATGGTCCCGGGGGTGGTCCTCCGGTGGAGGGTGGGTTTGGGGTTTTGGGGTTTGTTTGGGTTCTGGGGTCTTATTTTGGTTGGGTTTGTTGGGGTTTAAGGTTGTGGGTTTGAGATTGTTCGGGTTTTGGGGTGTTTTTTGGGGGGTTGTTTGGGTTTTGAAGTCTTGTTGGGGTTGGGTTTGTTTGGGTTTTGGGGTGGTTTTTTTTTTTTAACCCAGAGATTTTTTTCCCATCCCACGGAGCGTCCCTGAGCTCGGCTTCCCGCAGGCCCAGCTCTGATTTCAGCCCAGCTCGGAGCAGGAAAGGTCCAGAGCTTCCTCCTCTGGCTCCCATCCCCTCCTCCATTGTCCCACTTCCTTCCCCAGGACCTTCCCTTAAATCCCGGCCTTCCTCCTCCTCCCCCCCGCCCCATCACCATCACCATCATCATCGTCATCATCATCATCGTCATCATCATCATCGTCATCATCATCATCATCGTCATCATCATCATCCTCTCCCTCCCCTTCCACCCGGCCGGGCCCCCGCAGGGTCCGGGATGGATCCAAAGGGAAAAGCGGGGCCGGGAGGATCCCGGGGTGGATCCCAAGGGAAAAGCGGAGCCGGGAGGATCCCGGGGCGGATCCCAAGGGAAAAGCGGGGCCGGGAGGATCCCGGGGTGGTTCCCAAGGGAAAAGCGGGGCCGGGAGGATCCCGGGATGGATCCAAGGGAAAAGCGGGGCCGGGAGGATCCCGGAGCCTGGTGGGGATGGGAGCCGGGTTTTTTTGGGGGGATTTGTTTGGGTTTTGGGGCCGGGAGCGAGCGCGGAGCTCGGGACGCGCCGCGGGGAGAGGATTCCTCCGGCCGCTCCTGCCCTGGTGCTTGTTTGGGATTTTCTCAGGCAAACCGCCGGAGCTGGGGCTCCTGGGGCAGCCCAACGCCATCCGCACCAACTTCAGCACCAAGCAGCTGACGGAGCTGGAGAAGGAGTTCCACTTCAACAAGTACCTGACGCGGGCGCGCAGGGTGGAGATCGCCGCCAGCCTGGAGCTCAACGAGACCCAGGTCAAGATCTGGTTCCAGAACCGCAGGATGAAGCAGAAGAAGCGGGAGAAGGAGGGGCTGGCCCCGGCCGCCGCCGCCAGGGCGGCCAGGGAAGCGGCCGAAGCCTCGGATCAATCGGCCTGCACCTCCCCCGAGGCCTCCCCCAGCTCCGGCTCCTCCTGAAACCTCCGCGACCCGCCGGGGCTGGCCCCGAGGGGCCGCAGAGGAGCGACAGCCCCCTTCGGGCACAGCCAGCCCCTTTGGACACCTCCAGCCCCCTTTGGACACCTCCAGCCCCCTTTGGACACCTCCAGCCCCCCATGGACACCTCCAGCCCCCCATGGACACCTCCAGCCCCCCATGGGCACCTCCAGCCCCCTTCGGGCACAGCCAGCGCCCCATGGGCACCTCCAGCCCCTCATGGGCACCTCCAGCCCCCCATGGACACCTCCAGCCCCCCATGGACACCTCCAGCCCCTCATGGGCACCTCCAGCCCCTCTCGGACACCTCCAGCCCCCCATGGACACCTCCAGCCCCCCATGGACACCTCCAGCCCCCCATGGACACCTCCAGCCCCCTTTGGACACCTCCAGCCCCCCATGGACACCTCCAGCCCCCTTCGGGCACAGCCAGATCCCCATGGGCACCTCCAGCCCCTCATGGACACCTCCAGCCCCCCATGGACACCTCCAGCCCCACTTTGGACGCCTCCAGCCCCTCTTTGGACACCTCCAGCCCCCCATGGACACCTCCAGCCCCTCTTTGGACACCTCCAGCCCCTCTTTGGACACCTCCAGCCCCTCTTTGGACACCTCCAGCCCCTCTTTGGACACCTCCAGCCCCTCATGGACACCTCCAGCCCCTCTTTGGACACAGCCAGCTCCCCATGGACACCTCCAGCCCCTCTTTGGACACCTCCAGCCCCTCATGGACACCTCCAGCCCCTCTTTGGACACAGCCAGCTCCCCATGGACACCTCCAGCCCCTCTTTGGGCCCCTCCAGCCCCCCATGGACACCTCCAGCCCCACTTTGGACACCTCCAGCCCCACTTTGGACACCTCCAGCCCCACTTTGGACACCTCCAGGCCCCCTTTGGACACCTCCAGCCCTCCATGGGCACCTCCAGCCCCTCATGGACACCTCCAGCCCCTCTTCGGACACCTCCAGCCCCTCATGGGCCCCTCCAGCCCCACTTTGGACACCTCCAGCCCCACTTTGGACACCTCCAGCCCCTCTTTGGACACCTCCAGACCCCTCGGACCGCCCCAGCCCCGCGGTGGGAGCCCCCCCGGCCCCGAGCCCCCTCCCCGCGGTCCCCCCGCTCCCTCCCTCCCTCCCTCTCGTTATTTATGGCCCCGCTGCGCTCCCGCGGCGATTCCCGCGTCTCAGGGATGTTCCTGCTTTTCCCCCCCCTCTCCTTCAGGATCTGCACTTTCAACTGAACGGCGACAAAAAGAAAACCCCGAGGAAGAAAACCAAACCTCAAAATTTAAAGCTGATTTAGTTCGCTCCCCTTTGGAAAAAAAAGGATTTACACCACCCCGCCCCCGCCCCTGCTCGATGCGGTTTTTTCCTTCCTTGTGAGATTGTTAAAAAAAAAACCAAAAACAAACAAACAAAAAAAAAACCCCAAACCAAACAACAACAACAACAAAAAAACCCAAAAAACCAAAACTAAACAGGAAAAATAGAAGTTTCAGGCATTTTTCCCACCCTCTTCCCTTTTATTTCCTGTTTGAAAATCTTGGGATGAGACCCGAGGCGCTCGAGGCCTCTGCAAAGACCCAAACTCCGAGAAAAAGAAAAGAAAAAAGAAAAATGAAAAAAAAAAAAAAAAAGAAAGAGAAAGGCAATTCCCGCCCCCCCCCCCCCTTTTTTTTTTTTTGCACTATTTCTGCTTTACAGGGTCATGTGTGTGATTTTTTTTTTATTTTTATTTTCCTCCGCTCGATTTTCGCCGCTGCCGGCCGAGGCGGGGAGCGCTCCGTGCTCTCGGGGGCCCGGCGGGAGCCGTGCGGACGGACGGGGATTTCGGGGAGCCCCGGGGAGCCCCCAAGGCTGGGAGCGCGCCCCTGGCACCCTCCCGGGCTCACCGCAGCCAGACCAACCCGGCTGCCGCAGCGGGGCGGAAACCCGCGCGGAAAGGTGTTAAAAACGCTTGGAACCATCCAGAAAATCCCAGGTCGGAATCTCTTCTTCCCCCGCTCCGCGTGGATCTACCTCAGCCCAATAAAGTCGATTTTATTTTTTTTCTTTCCCCGCAACTCCGGTGTTTTCAGCCCAGTGGGAATCTCTGGGAATTGCGGGGAGCCCGGGCCGGGAGGAGGAGGAGGAGGAGGAGGAAGGAGGAAGGAGGAAGGAGCTCCCAAACAAAGGAGCCGATCCCTGCTCCTGGGGCGCATCCCCAGCCCCGCCCCGGGATCGGGGCCGGCTTCCCAAAAAAACGCTTCCCCTTGGAATTCTGCGCTCATTTCCCCGCCGGGTGAGAGCAGAAAATCATCCCGAGGATCCCGGGAATCCCCGGAGCGGCCGCGGAAACCGGGACCAGCTCGGGGGTGCGGATAAGAAAGGAATTCTGATCTATTCGGAATTTACCAGCCTCGAAAGACACCCCTAAAAAAAAAACAAAAAAAAACCCAAAACCCCCCGAAGGGTGGAACGCGTTTTCCCTAAAAGGGGATTTTCCCCCAGAATAAATCCAAATTTCCCAGGTTTTCGCTGCGGGGAGGGAGCAGGAGCGGGCCCGGGGCCGCTCTGACCTTTTTACCTCGGAGCGGCCCCGCGGATTCTAAAGGAGTCAGAGAGGAGCCAGGAGGAGCCATTGTCCGGCCTGGGCAAATCTGCAAATGTGCAGATATCTGCAAATGTGCAAATATCTGCAAATATCTGGAAATATCTACAAATATCTGCAAATATCTGGAAATATCTGCAAAAGTCTGCAAATGTGCAAATATCTGCAAATGTGCAAATACCTGCAAATATCTGGAAATATCTACAAATATCTGGAAATATCTGCAGATATCTGCAGATATCTGCAAATTTCTGCCGTTCTCTGCGAATCTGCGCGGCGGGGGCGGCCGGGGGTCAGGGCTGGGGGTGATGAGGGACGAGCCACCTGCTGCAGATAAAATCTTTCCCCGCTCTAATAAACTCCTTTCTCTCAAAAGAAAGAAAGAAAGAAAGAAAGAAGAAAAAAAAATAAAAGGGTTTTTAGGGAGCTCAATCAGCTCCGAGGTAAGAGGAGAGGGGGGAAGAAGAGAGGGGAAAAGGTGAAGAGGGGATTTTCTTCCAGCGGCGATTCGCAGAAGGTCAGGAGAAAAACACCGAAACAAACCGAAAAAAAGTCCAGACATCCCTGTGCAGGAACGGACCGGGACCGACCGGGACCGACCGGGATCAATCAGGACCAGCCGGGACCGACCGGGACCGACCGGGACCAGCTCTCCATCCCCTCTCCCGTATCCCCAGCCCGAATTTCTCAGGAGCAGCAGAACGACCCCAAAGCCCCCCTGAGCCCTCCTGAGCCCCCGGAGCCCCCCTGAACCCCCCTGAGCCAGGTGCAGGAGAGTGAACCGCCCTGACCCCCCTGTGCCCCCTGAACCCCCTGAGCCCCCCGGAGCCCCCTGAACCCCCTGAGCCCCCCGGAGCCCCCGGAGCCCCCCCGACCCCCGGGCCCGGCGCTGGGGTCGATCCCGCCGCCGTCCCGAGGGAACGGGAAACGGCCGGGGGAACGAATGAGCGGGGCCGGGCACCCGGGGAGGACCCGGACACAGATTGAGGGGACACCGGGGGGGGGACAGACACGGGGGGACAATGAGGGGACACCGAGGGGACACCGGGGGGACACCGGGGGGGGACAGTGAGGGGGGACAGTGAGGGGACATTGAGGGGAAAATAGGGGGAAATTGAGGGACAGTGAAGGGACAATGAGGGGACGCCGGGGAGACACTTGGGGGGACAATGCAGGGACACACGGGGGGACATTGAAGGACACTGAGGGGTCATGGAGGGGACACACGGGGGACAATGGGGGGATAATGAGGGGGGACAATGGGGGGACACTGAGGGGACACCGAGCGCCCCCCGGCTCCTGCCCCTCCGCTCCCCACAGGAGCACGGGGGAAAACAATTACATAAACATGGGAATAAACACGGGAATAAACACGGGAATAAACACGGGAATAAAAACGGGAATAGGAGCAAGAACAAGAGCGAGAACCGAAATTTGACGGAAATCGAAAATATCGCAGCGGGGTCGTTCCAAAATCCCCCCCAAAATTAAATCGGGGCCGCAAGGGAAGAAGAAAATTGCTGGAAACGAGGTCAAAAATCGGGCGGGGAGGTGGAAAAGTCACCTGGGGACACCTGGGGACACCTGGGGACACTGGGGACACTGGGGGACACCTGGGGGACACCTGGGGACAGTTGGGGGACACTGGGGGACACCTGGGGGACACCTGGGGACACTGGGGACACTGGGGACACCTGGGGACACCTGGGGACACTGGGGACACTGGGGACACCTGGGGACACTGGGGACACCTGGGGACACCTGGGGACACTGGGGACACTGGGGACACCTGGGGACACCTGGGGACACCTGGGGACGGCGCCAAGGATGAGGCAGGAATTGTTTTTTGTTTTTTTGGTACACATTTCCTTATTATTATTATTATTATTATTATTATTATTATTATTATTATTATTAAGAGCAGGAAAAGCGGGAAGACAGCGAGGAACTGCTTTTTTTTTTTTCCGGAGGGAAACACGGAGTTTTTATCCCAAATCGAGAGGGTGGCACCAAAAAAAAGAGGGGGAAAAAAAAAAAAAAGTAAAAAAATTCCACCCCTGCCCTCGCCCCGTCTATTAAAAACTCAGAATTCCCATTTCTGAGGCTGGAGGATCAGTCCCACCCCGCACCCGCTTTTCCTAAGGAATTCCAGCATTCCAGGATGGGAAAATCCTCCAAAAAAATTAAAAAATAAAGGGCTTTAAACCTCGGCTTTATCTGGCTTGGCCTCGAAAAACCAGGGGAAATTTAATTTTTTTTAATTTTTTCGGCTGTCATTCCTGCGAGTGCCACCTGCCACCCCTGAAAATCTGGGAATTCCGGGCGGGATTTGGGACCTGCTCCCGATTTCCGCCCTTTTCGCCCCGATTTGGGTGTCGATTTACCGCGGAACCGCGTCTGCTGCGGGCGGGGATGGGAGAAAATCGCTTTTTAGGGTGAGTTTTTAATTGCGGGAGGATCGCAGGAAATTCGCATTTAAACCCCGCCGGACACCGGGGGGAAAAGAAAAGCCGGGGAGGTTTAGAACTCTCCTAATTCCAGGGAAATGTGGAATTTTTTGGGGATAAAAAACTCCCAGAACGGGTCTGGGGCGATGCTGATGGAGCTGGGGCACCCCGGGCCTCTCTTCCTGCAGATCCCGGTCTGAAAAGACGGGAAAAATGGGGGAAAAGATGGGAAAAATGGGGGAAAAGATGGGAAAATGGGGGAAAAGATGGGAAAATTGAGGAAAAATATGGGAAAAATGGGCAAAAAGTTGAGAAAATTGAGGAAAAATATGGGGAAAATGGGGAAAAAGACTGGAAAATTAGGGGAAAAAGATGGGAAAATTAGGGGAAAAAGATGAGAAAAATGGGGAAAAAGATGCGGAAAATGGGGAAAAATGTGGGGGAAAATATGGGAAAATTAGGGAAAAAAACCCCACAAAAAACCACTAAAAACCCGAATGAAATTTTATTTCGGCACATCCAAATCCTCCTCATTTATTCCCCAGTGAATTTCCGCTCCCGGCGTTATTTTCTGGGGGGATTCTCGGCAGGAAAAGCGGATTTTGAGGATTTTGAGGATTTCGAGGCCGAATTCCCGCGTCTCCCTCCTCCCGCGGGCTCCTTCTGCCGGGATTTGATGGATTTGGCGGGGCTGGGAGAGGTGGAAGCAGCTCCTTGATGGATGAGGAGCCGCGCTCTAAATCAGCCCCCACTGATAGAA